>NC_061121.1:88598755-88603509 GCF_002878395.1 Capsicum annuum
ATAAGTAAGCATCTCTTGTAAAATATGAGCAACCCCAAACCCTTCTAGAGCCCAAACCTCCATTTCTCCTACCCGCTGTCCCCCCTGTTTGGCTCTTCCACTAAGGGGTTGTTGTGTAACAAGCACATAATGTCCACTGGAATGCCCATGGATTTTATCATCAACTTGATGAATTAATTTCAAGATATAAGGCTTTCCTATTATAACGGGTTGTTCAAAAGGATTCCCCGTTCTTCCATCAAATATTCTGCTTTTTCCTGGATATTTGGGTTCAAATACCCATGGATTCCATGTTTGCTTACTGGCTTCATATAATTCAGAAAACACTAGTTTTCGTGAAGCTTCTTGTTCATATCTCTCCTCAAAAGGTGCTATTCTATAATGTCTGTCTAGCAGACTCCCTGCTAACCCTAGTGAACATTCAAATATCTGTCCTACATTCATTCATGAAGGTACTCCTAATGGGTTAAAGACCATATCAACGGATCTTCCATCTTGTAAATAAGGCATATCTTGTCTAGGCAAAATTTTGGAAATGACACCCTTATTTTCGTATCTTCCGGCTACTTTATCGCCTACTTTGATTTCACATTTATGTGAAATATATACATGAATTGTTTTGGGATTATAACTAGAACCACCTCTTTCTGGATCTACCTCACATCAATAAGCCGCCCCTGCCACCTATAGGTAATTTTAGACAAGTTTCTTTTGAAGTAGATACCTGAATACCAAGTATAGCTCGTAACAATCTATCTTCTGGGGCATACGATGATTCTTTCATGACCTGGGGTATTAATTTACCTACTAAAATATCACCCGTCTCTACCCAAGATCCCAGCATCATAATTCCATTTTTGTCTAAATTGCGGAGTAAATGGGCTTCTAAATGCGGTATTTCATTAGTTACTTCTTCAGGGCCTTGACTTGCCAAATGAGTCTGAATTTCATATTTCCATATGTGAAAAAAAGTATAAATATCTTCATATACCAAACGCTCGCTAATAAGTACTGCATCTTCAGAATTGTAACCCTCCCACGGGATAAAAGCTACTAATACGTTTTTCCCCAAAGCAAGTTCGCCACCAACCATAGCAGTACCATCCGCTAAAATTTGTCCCTTTTTAATGCATTTACCCCGATGAACCTAGGGTTTTTGATGCATACATGTATTTTTACTGGAACGTTGATATATAACTAATGGAATGGTTAGAATATCTCTATTACCTGCTAAAAGAATCGTGTTAGTATTGGTATAAATGACCCTTCCCTCGCGTTCGGCTATAGCAAGAGCCCCCGAATCTAGAGCTGCTTGTTGTTCCAACCCAGTTCCAACAATGCATTTTTCGGAGCGAGAAAGAGAAACTGCTTGACATTGCATTTTAGAAATCATTAAAGCTCGATTCGCATCATTATGTTTGATAAAAGGAATGAGGGAAGCTCCAATAGAAAATATTGAAAAGGAAAAATACTTCGAAGATGAACCTGTTCCCATGCAATAGTCAATAATTCTTGACAATATCGAACTGGAACAACCTGTTCTTCCTGAATATCCTGATTTAAGGCTAAAGAATTTCCTACCGCTACCATATAGTAGTCATCTCTACCTAGTGATAAATAAAGCATCCATACCCCGGTTGACCTCTCATAAATTTCATAAAAAGGGCTTTCTAGAGATCCCCAATGACCAAGCCTCGCATAAATTGCTAAGGATCCAATAACTCCAACATTGATTCCTTCAGATGTGTTAATTGGGCAAATACATCCATAGTGACTAGGATGGATATCTCGTATCCGAAAACTAGCAGTGCGACCTGTCAGTCCTCTAGGGCCCAAATAACTTAATTTTCTCCTATGAACTATTTGTGTTAATGGATTAGTTCAATCCAAAACTTGAGATAATGGATGTAAACTGAAAAAGGATTCATAAGTAGTTGTTAATGGAGTTGAGGTTACCAAATTATGAGGTGTCGGTATCAATTTATGCCAAATTGCTCCACATATAGTCCCCCAAACCACATTTTCTAAATGAACCAGAGCCAATCCGAATTGATCTTGTAAAAGATCTACTACAGAACGAATACATTTATTTTTCAAATGATTCATATCATCAAGTGCACCCATTCCAAATTTCAGCCTAATCAAATGATCGGCGGCTGCCAATATATCTCGTGGTAACAAAAATGTATTATTCTAGGGTATATCAAGGTTCAGTCTTCGGTGCATATTTTGTCGACCAATCCTTCCTAATTCATATCTTTGTTGAAAGAATTTCTTTTGTAATTCCTTATATAAGGATTCAGAAAATACTGGATCGCCACCTACACAAGCAAATTGTTGATAAAACTTCAAAATGGCATTTTCTTTTGACCCAATTTTTTTTGCTCTTCTTGTTACTCAGAAAAGAAAAAAAAATTTCAGGATAGCAAACATTCTCTAGAATTTTTCTTAGATTCAAACCCATAGCTGATTATAGAACTAGAATAGATATTTTTTGTTTCCTACTTACATGAGCCCATATCCTTGCTTTTCTATCAATTTCTAATTCTGATCTTCCTCCCCAATCTGATATTATGGTGCCGGTATAGACCGAAATTCCGTTATGGTCCAATTCTGATCGGTAATAAATACCAGGACTTTGCAATATTTGATCGATCATAATTCTATATATTCCATTGACTATAGAAGTTCCCAGGGAATTCATTAGGGGAATGTTTCCAATAAAAATTATTTGTTCTTACATATCCCTACTGTTTTTCCAAATTAATCCCGTGGATACATATAATTCAGAAGAATATGTGAGTGATTCATACACAGCATCTCTTTCCTTTATCAAGGGTTCGACCAATTGATATGTTTCCACAAATAATTGAAATTCAATTTCTTGATCTGTATCTTCAATTTTTGGAAACTTATAAAGTTCTTCCGTCAAACCATGATCAATGAACCTACAAAATCCTTCAAATTGTATCTGATTAAATTCAGGTGTTGTAGATATTCCCTCATTTCCATCCCAGAGCATTTTTAATTTCCCATTTATCAAAAGATACCACTATTGGCTAATTCTTCATCTAATTAGATAGATTAGATAAATGATCTACCAATGGTGGCATTTCAATTTTGTTTACCGAATCACATGAAATTTTACCCAACTCCATATCTGGAATGTATGAAATACGTATGAACGGAGGAAGAAAGATAATTTTCTACTTAAATTGAATTGGAATTTATTGAAATTTTCAACAGATACAAATGGAAAGAAATTGATAAAACATCCCTAGAAACGGACTTCTACTACTTAGACTTATTAATTAAGTTTATAGGATTTTGTATAGAATATAAAAACAAAAATGATTCCATTTATACCATTATTATGATAATATATATTCCAACCTGCTTGAATACCAGAAAATAAATGGATTGGACATTTGATCTTTTCGCTGCGATAAAGGCATAAAAATCAGAAAGAGAATATATAGAATTAGAATCGGTTTTTTAGCATTTAACCCCCTTTTATGTTATGGATTTCGTTGTTCAAAAAATGATTTGTAGAGAAGAGAGAGATTTTGTTTATGGATTTTTTAGTAGAATATGATTGTGAAGTGTATAAGAAAAAAAGGTTTGTATGGCTTAAACACGTGTGGAGATATCTATAATATCCGTATTTCTTCTCTTTTCTTGTTTTATTGTTGTTCTATGTTCTATTCGGGGCAACACAGGTTGCACTCTACGAAAACAGAATTTAAATGTTCTATTCAATTCAAAATTCAAATTGAAGTATGATACTTTTCTTATATCTGATAATTCTATATCGGAAACATATATAAATAATATATATCCGTCTAACAATTTCTCTTGGGGGGTATGCATATACTGATAATTGTTGTTATAATTATTATTAATAATTATAATTTATAATTGAGAATGATTTTTTGATGGAAAAAATCCATACTGATTAGTTATATATCAAGTTGTATTTTCTTATGTCATTAGGAAAACAAAAATTGGAGATTCAAATTCAAGAATTGTTCATGCATTCTAAGTCAATAGTTAATGGTTCCTATTTTCATAAAGTTGAATTTTGGATTTTGTGACTAAAAATCCACATTTGATTTTTCAATAGATTTCAATAGCAAGGTAAGAGAAAGTTTTGAACATTATGAATTTTGAGATAGACTCAATCAAAATTGAAAGGATGAATCAAACCCAATCAAAAGGGAAGAAGGATTAGGATTTCTTTGACTTTTAGGAAAAATTAAGGAAAACAGAACTCAAGGTGCAAGTACGATAAAAAAGCAATTCAGTAATCCGGGAAAATTTTCATCTATTTTGTATTTGTAGTATTTTTGCGACATGGCTGAGTGGTAAGGCAGAGGACTGCAGATCCTTTTTTCCCCAGTTCAAATCTGGGTGTCGCTTGATAAACAAAAAACTAGAAATCTCTTCTTTTCTTCTATTGATATAACCCGCCGAACGATTCCCTAGCAAAAGCAGAGAAGGCAGACTATTGATACTTTTTTAATTCTAAACATCTGGTCTGGGGTTTTTTCTAAAAAATTTTAAATATCCTTGCATTGCATATTTAGGCTTAGGATAGGCTTCAAGGAAATATTCGAATGCTAGAGGGGCTAGCAAGACTTCGCAATTACTTTCTACTACAAATAAAAAATTTATATTATTAATCCATTGTATAATAACTGGACCTTGGGTTAGATTGGAGAGCCCGATAGGAAATATAAATAGTTGTGGAAGGG
>NC_061121.1:88606509-88768269 GCF_002878395.1 Capsicum annuum
GGTTAGATTGGAGAGCCCGATAGGAAATATAAATAGTTGTGGAAGGGGGCGGATGATACTTTATTATATACGAGGAACTTACGAAAATCTCTGAGTGCTCAAGCATCCAATCAATTAAAATAAGGGTCAACAAAAAAAGAATAGGACCTATTATTCTTACATGTTCCATTAGTAATATTCCTTACTGCGGATTAAATTTTGTCAAATTGGTCCAAGTCGGTGATGCACCTACTTAAAGAGATTAAGCTGCTCCAAAGGGGTCAAAGTAGGTGATGAACCTACTTGGTTAATTTCTTAGTTGGTCTCAACTATACTTGGGCCTTAGCAGATTTGTGTGTTTGGCCATTTCTCCATTTTTCTTCCTTTTTTATTCAATTTGGACCCAAATGAGTACATTAGTATAGGCCAAATCTGGTCCATAGCCATGGGTCCATTAATTTGGTCCAAATAGCCTAAGTAGGTGACTCACCTACTAGCTTAATTAAGTCAATCAAGCACCTCAATATTTTATTCCATTTCCACATCCAAATCCCTTTAATCTAACTTTCAACTTGTACATACTTGGTCACTTTAAACTTTAGATTCAAATACCGGCTTATGATTGCAAGTTAAATAGTTGTATCGATGGTAACTTGATCGTTTCACACTAAAATGTATGGGTAGTATCTAGAAGTCCATCTAAACTATCAATTGTTGCATAACAAATCTTGTTTGTTACTTATACCACAAGGCTATACCAAGTTCCATATAAATAAAACAAGTGCATGAAAAATATGGGGTGTTATATCCCCCCCTTATGAACATTCATCCTTGAATGTTAGCATTACTATCCAACCAAAACAAGTTCAAGCCTAAGTTTAATATCCCTATTATCATATAGTACTTATATATTATACTTGTTATTGCTCTAATTCAACATCTTGGACTTTCTCTTCGTATTTGAACAAATGGGGGTACTTAGATCTAATCCCTTCTTTAGCTTCCCATATTATCTCTTCTACTTGTTGGTTTCTCCAAAGCACTTTTACAGAAGCTATTTCTTTATTCCTTAACTTTTTAACTTGTCAATCTAGGTTATAAATAGGTATTTCTTCATAGGTGAGTTCTTTTGTAACTTGTACATCTTCAGTAAGAGTAATAGAACATGGATCTCCCATGCACTTTTGAAGCATTGAGACATGAGATATTGGATGAACTACTGAGAGATCTTGGGGTAGCTCTAATTCATAAGCGACTTGGCCAAACCTCTGAGTAATCTTATATAGGTGTAATACCCCGTATTTCCTTAGTCTAGATTAACCCTCAGTACAAGGGTTATTCTAAATAAAATATTTTAAATACTCAGTAATTTTTAGATTTGAATCTGCCATTATGTAGGAAATTTAATTAGCTTTCCAACGACATAAAATTTGCCTATATCCAACAACCGGGTAAGAAGTTATGACAATTTTAAGTTTCAGTCATTAAACATCGTCATTCAGGCTAGTAATGTGTCGCAAAGTGTGTTAGAATAGCAATTGTCAATTACCAGTGTTGCTCTATGATATTGGCACGTCACACCATAGACCCCATTCACAATTGTCAATTTCTAGTGTACCAACGTGATTCCACTACCTCGCGGTTCACTTCCAGTTCACAAACAAAGTGGCAATGTGATACCACCGCATCGCGCAACCTTGTAATTTCCCAATTATCATTTTCATGTGGATTATCGCAATAGTGGCACATCATGCAAGGGGTCCAGATAGGGAAAATTTTACAAAAAATTAAAGATGCACCTAGGAATAAAACAGTCTTTTCCCATGATTTTATTCTGCCTAGATATGGGATTTAAGTCATAAAAATGTGTAAAACCCTACATTATTAATTTTCTCCAAAATCAAAAGGTAGTTTTCTCTCAAGAAAACAAACCTTAGCTCTCAAGAATCAAGGTCACTCCCTAGAATCTCTCCAACAACTCCAAGAATCTCACCAATTAAGGTATGTTAGATGTTCATCTATGGGTCCCTTCCACCCATGGAGTCAAAGAATATGTTTTTAAAGCTTCAAGAATTGTGATTCATGATTTACATGTATGAAATTAGATTGTGTTCATATTTTGCCATTTATTAAGTTTCAATCCATGATTAGTGGTAATGAAGTTGTATAGCATGTTTGTTGAATTGAGTAATCCCCATGTTATAATCCATGAATTTGTAAGTTGATTGTTGTATCCATGTTAACCCTATGTTCTTATGATTCAATGAACCAAGTATTATTCCCATGTGTTTGATAAATTGTCTATGAGAATGAAATAAGGCCATTATAGCATGCTAAATGTATTCTCCATTCATGTACAAGTTAATACATTACAAGTTTTTGATGAAATATCTCTATGAATGAATTGTGACCAAGTGAACATTGTTATGTTATTCAAGATTATGTTTTTCTTTACTTTTTATGCTATCGAGTGTTGAGGGTAGTTAATACCCGACAATTTAGCTGTTACTTAGAGCCAGTGTCAGTTATAAAATTGTATCAGTCATGTAACGATTAGTAGCACTCTCAGTCCCTTACAAAATTCAGTTGAATTCAGGGTTACTCTTCAGCTTGTCTTTTCCTGTGGCACGGTACTGGGACCCTTCCAATTAGGGATATAGATTAGACCCCTATTAGTTCAGATTAGGGCATTCGATTAGATGATTACCTCCCACAATTTCAGTTTTAGTCTTCGTCTTTAGAATAAAACTCAGTTCAGTTCTATAGAATTAGGGACAATCAGATACAATCACTCAGTTATCAGTAATTCAAATTATCAGTGATCTTAAGTTATCAGTACATTCAGTTATTAGTTATTAGTTTCAGTTCTAGTATACTCAGTTACAGTATGCATAGTATGTTCAGTAGTTACAGATCCTTCATATATGCAAATCTAGATCTTGCATAATATTTATTCAGTTATTATTCATGCATATGAACCCTTGTATTAAGCCTTACCTCATCTAGAATACTATTACATTACCACGTACTGACTCATACTTTTCTGTGCTATGATGTTTTATATCATAGGTTCAGACACTCAGGTTCCTGACCGTCCTTAGCAAGATTCAGCTAGTAGTAGCAGATTTAACAGTGAGTCCTCAACTATCGAGGATATACTTTCATTTCAACTGTTCATCTTAGCAATATTTTAGTAGATGGAGTTAGTTGGGGGATTGTCCTATCAACTCTACTTTTAGACAATTTTAGTTAGAGGCTTTTTCAGACTAGATTTTCAGATAGTATTTCAAATTCAAATGTTATATTTTATCAGTATTTAATATGTTTTGAAACTTGTGGCATTTTATCCTATTTTTCCATATCAATTTCAGTATTATTGTTCAGTGCTCACAATAGATATCATTCATGGGTTAGCTTGTGGTCCTTCGGGGGCGCAAACACCGTGTGACAACCCGGGGGTAGTCTCGGGTTGTTACAAACTTTATATCAGAGCCAGGTTCAATAGAGTCCTAGGAAGTCTAAAAAGTCACATCACGTAGAGTCTTATGAATAGGTGTGTAGCACGCCACACTTAAGGATAGGAGGCTATGAGATATTTTAGGAAAGTTTCCCTTTTTTTAGTATTCATGTCGTGCGAGTGAGCATGAGCTTAAGTTAATCTTTCAATCTAATCTGCTTTTTTTCTTTTGTTTACAAAACATGCATCCCAAAATAACTAATGAAAGAAGAACTGGAAACCAATCAGCCCCTTAGCCCATTTAGGCAGATCCCCTGGATGAACATGTCTCTTACGTAGAATTCAGAGCTGCATTCACTACTCTAGCCAATTTAGTCGTAGCTCAGAATGAATGGCTAGCTGCTGTTCCAACAACCCAGTGGCTAATACTACTACAACCAAAATTTGGGACTTCACCCGAATGAATAATCCTCCTTTCTTTACAGGATCTAAGTCTGAAGAGGATCCATAGGAGTTCTTTTATTAGGTTTAGAAGTCACACACATCATGGGAGTGACTTTTAGTTAGAGTGCTGAGTTAGCCACCTATCAGCTACAAGATGTAGCCCATACGTGGTTTAAGCAGTGGAAGGTAGACAGGGTATAGATGCAGAGCCCATAGAGTGGGAAGAGTTTGCTACTGCCTTTCTAGATAGATTCTTTTCCTTAGATCTGAGAGAAACCAAAGCGTTAGAGTTCATCAATCACAGACAAGGTAGCATGAGCGTAAAAGAGTATTCCCTTAAGTTTACTCAATTATCCAGGTATGCTCCCTATAGAGTAGTAGATAATAGGTCCAGAATAAGCAAGTTCATATTTGAGGTGTCAGATGGTGTGGTTAAGGAGTGCAGGAAAACAATTTCAATTAAAGAGATAGACATATCTATGTTTATAGTCTATGCTTAACAGATTGAGGAGTAGAAGCTTAAGGAGAAGAAGAGAGAAAATAAGAGATCGAGAATAGGTAGCTTTAATTTCAATCTACCTAAGTCAGATAGGGGTAAATATTCCCAGTTTCATCCAAAGTTTTCATTTCTAGCTTCGTCCTCAGCCAGTGTACCGATGACCCAGGATAGCGACAGCAATAGTAGTACTAATCTATTTTGGGGAAAGTATGGTAAGAATCATAAAGGTGTGTGCAGAGCTGGCAGTGATGTTTGTTTCGAGTGTTGAAAGCCAGGCCACAGAGTCAGAGATTGTCCTCAATCAGGTTTACAGGGTCAATATAGTTGTCCTATAGCCCAGGTAGGTTGCCCAAATTAACAAGATGCCGCTTCCAGTTCTACCAGTGAGCAACTCCTAAATAGGTTTTACGCACTTCAGTCCAAACAGGATTAGGAAAGTTTTGATGTGGTCATTGGTATGTTACAGGTCTCTCATTTATATATTTATGCCTCAGTTTCAGATCCCAGATATTCAGTCATGATTTAGTTCATGGGTGCCCCATGCATCGTCTCATGTTTTTCCTTAGTTTCTCAGCCAAGTCAGCATTCTCGAGGGACATAGTGTCCCAAGGTGAAGATACACTATAATACCCTAGCTATCATGATATAAACCTTCCATCTTTTCTTCACGTAGCAAATCCAGTTGGAGTAATGGGTCCTCATAGTTGACCCTCAAGTCCTAATCTTAGCTGTATGACCATTCCCATGTCATGACACGTATCCAAGGAATCAGTTCAGTTCATGTATCATGATTCAGACTTAGTCATGTTTTTATGTTCTCATTCATGCATATTTAGTCATGTATTCATTAATCTGTTTAGGCATGTACTCATGCATCAGATATGCATGCTCAATATGTAAACTCGGCTTATCAGTATTTTCAGTCATGTATCCCGTGCATCAAATATACATGTTTAGGATGTAAGTTTAGTCTATCATACCAGTCACGTAATCATGCTTCAGTTGTGCATGTCCAGTTCACAATGTAAACTCAGTCTAGTCGTACTCTCTCAGCTTAACTAGCCATATTTGAGGACAAATATTCCCTAGGGAGAGATATTATAATACCTCATATTTCCCTAGACTAGATTAACCCTTAGTACATGGGTTATCCTAAATAAAATTATTGAAAAACTCAGTAATATTATGTTTTGAGTCAGCCATTGCGTAGGAAATTCAATTAACTTTTTAGAAACATAAAATTTGCCTAAATTCGACAACCGGGTAAGAAGTTATGGTGATTTTAAGTTTCAATCATTAAACATTGTCATTAAGGCCAGTAGCATATCTCAGAGTGTGTTAGAATATCAATTGTCAATTTCCAGTGTTGCTCGATGATATTGGTGTATCGTGCCATAGACCCAGTTCATAATTTTTAATTTCCAGTGTACCAACGCGAATCCACCATGTCGCAGTGCACTTCCAGTTCACAAATAAAGTGGTAACGCGATACCACCGCGTCGCGCCACCATGTAATTTCCCAGTAGTCCTTTTCCAGTGGCTTGGTGCAATAGTGGCGCACGCGCCATAGGTCAAGATTGGAAAAATTTCACAAAAAATTAAATTTGCACCCAGGGTTAAAATAGTCTTTTCCCATGATTTTATTCTGCCCAGATATCGAATTTAAGCCCTAAAAATGTATAAAACCCTTCATTATTCACTTTTCCCCAAAATAAAAAATAAAGTTCTCTCTCAAGAAAATAAACCCTAGCTCTCAAGAATCAAGGTCAATCCTAAGGATCTCTCCAAGAACTCCAAGAATCTCAGCAATTAAGGGATGTTAGATGTTCATCTATGGGTCCCTTCCACCCATGGAGTCAAGGAATCCACTTTTAAAGATTCAAGAATTATGATGATTTACATGTATGAAATTGGATTGTTTTCATGTTTTGACATTTATTGAGTTTCAATCCATGATTAATGGTAGATTCCATGATGTTGTATAGCATGTATGTTGAATTGAGAAATACCCATGTTATAATCCATGAATTTGCAAGTTGATTATTGTATTCATGTTAACCCTAAGTGTTTATGATTCAAAGAACCAAGTATGCTTCCCATTTGTTTGATAAATTGTCTATGAGAATGAAATAATGCCATTATAGCATGCTAACATGTATTCCCTATTCATGTACAAGTTAATGCATTGCAAGTGTTTGATGAAATATATCTATGAATGAATTGTGACCAAGTTAACATTGTTATACTATTCAAGGTTATTTTTTTCTTCACATTTTATGTTATCGAGTCTTGGGGTATTTAATACCTGACAATTTAGTTGTTAATTAGAGCTAGTGTCAGTTACAGAATAGTATTAGTCATGTCACGATCAGTGGTACTCTCTGTCCCTTACAAAATTTAGTAGAATTTAGTCAGTTACAGAACTTAGGAAAACTCTATAATCTTAGTATCAGTCCAGTCTAGTTCAATATACTAAGTTTAGTGTATTTTAGTTGGGAGTAGAATTCATCACCGAGTGTACCCAGGGATGGGGGCTCACCTGCCACTAGAGGGTGTGATCCTTAGAAGCAATCCTTGCATTCTAGAACTACGTAGCCAGTGTATGTTGAGACATCAAACTTGCCAGTTAAGGGTTGATGAGGTGCTCTACCTGTCAGTAGAGGGTATCACCATTCTCATTTAGGGAACGTGCCAGTAAAAGGTTACTCTTTAGCTTGTCTTTACTTGTGGTATGGTACTGACACCCTTCCAATTGGGGTTATAGTTTAGACCCCTATTTGTTCAGATTGGGGAATGTTGGTTAGATGATTACCTCCCACCATTTCAGTTTCAGTCTTAGTCTTCAGAATAGAACTTAGTTCAATTCTACAGAATTGGTACTATCAGATACAATCACTCAGTTATTAGTAATTTAGATTATCAGTGATCTCAGATAATTAGTATATTTAGTTATTAGTTATCAAATTCAGTTCTAGTATACTTAGTTACAGTATGTACAGTATGTTCAGTAGTTACAAATCCTCTATGTATGCAAATCCAACTCTTACATATCATTTAGTCAGTTATTGTTCATGCATATAAACCCTTGCATTCAGACTTACCTCATCTAGCATACCAGTACATTCCCACATAGTGACGCATACTTTCCTATGCTATGATGTTTTATATCATAGGTTTGGATGCTCAAGTTCCTGACCGCACTTAGCTAGTTTCAGCCAGTAGTAGCAGATTTTGCAGCGATTCCTCATCTATCGAGGATATACTTTCATTTTAGTACTTTAGCTTAGCAATATTTTAGTTGATGGAGTTAGTTGGGGGATTATCCTATCAACTCCATTTTCAGATAGTTTCAGTTAGAGGCTTTTTAGACTAGATTTTCAGACAGTATTTTAAATTCAGATGTTATATTTTATCACTATTTAAGATATTTTGAACCTTATGGAATTTTAGCCCATTTTTGCATTAATTTCAATACTATTGATCAGTGATCACTGCAGATATCATTCATGGGTTAGCTTGTGGTCCTTCAGGGTTGCAAGCACCATGTGACGACTATGGGGTAGTCTTGGATCATTAAAATGGGCCTATATAATGAGGACTTAGTTTTCCTTTCTTACTAAATATCATAACCGTCTTCATTAGGGACACCTTTAAGAACACCCAATCAGCTATAGAAAACTCTAGCACCTTTTTCTAACATCTGCATATGACTTGTATCGACTTCGGGCAGTCTCTAGCTGTTGTTGGATCACTTTAACCTTTTACATAACTTGATGAACAAGATCTATCCCGAACAAAGCAGTTTCACAAACTTTAGAACATCCAATTAGCGATCAAGACTTTCTTCTATACAAAGCTTCATATAGTGTCATTTTGATACTTGAATGATAGCTATTGTTGTAGGAAAACTCAATAAGAGGTAAATGATCATCCCAACAACTTTTAAAGTCTAATACACAAGATTGTAGCATATCTTTAAGTGTTATAATGGTACGTTCTGCTTGTCCACTTGTTTAAGGGTGGAAAGTTGTACTTAAATTAACTTATATTCCCAAATTTCTCTGAAAATACATCCAAAAATTTATAGTAAATTGAGCTCTCCTATCTGATATAATAGAACCTGGTACTCCATGCAATCGAACTATCTCTTTGATATACAATTTAGTATACTCTTCAACTATATAAGTGGTCCTAGCCTATAGGAAGTGTGCTTATTTGGTAAGCCTATCAACTATCACCTATATGGAATCAAACTTTTGAGATGTACGAGAAAACCAGTGATGGAATCCATGTTGATCATGTCCCACTTCCAAATTGGAAGATCTATATATTGGATATAACCCCCGGGCTTTTGGTGGTCTATTTTAACTCTTTGACAATTTGGACATTCAGCTACAAATTTTTCAATGTTATTTTTTATGTCACCCCACCAATACATTTCTTTCAAAACATGATACATTTTAGTTGAACCTTGATGGATGGAATACATTGAATGATGTGTCTCTATAATAATCCTATTTCTTAGCCCATCTACATTAGGCACACACAATCTAGTTTGGCATCGAAGTACTCCCTTTTCCATAAGCTTAAATGCCTTTGTCATACAACATTGTACATTCTCCTTAAGTAGTAATAGAATGGGATTTGCATACTTCTTCTCTTTCACTTTAGCTGTAGTGAAGATTCTGCCGTATTATGCATAATAAGCCCCTCATCTGCTGTTTCAAAAAGGCGAACCCCCCAATTGGCTAGTTGTTGTAGATCTTTTGTTATCCCTTGTCATTCTGTAGGCTTCCCATAAGTGCCCACCATAGTCTTATGACTTAACACATCAGCTACCACATTTACTTTTCTCGGATGATACAAGATATCAACATTATAGTCTTTTAATAGCTCAAGTAATCTTTGCTACCTTAAATTTAGGTCCTTCTAATTAAAGATATATTGCAAACTCTTGTGGTCATTATATATGTCAACATGAATCCCATAGAAGTAGTGATGTCATATCTTTAAGAAAAATATAACCGCTGCTAGCTCCAAATCATGCATTGGATAATTCTTCTCATGTGGCCGCAATTGTCTTGAAGCATATTCTATGAATTTACCATGTTGTACCAATACACACCCTAAGCTAATTCTTGAAGCATCACAATACACTGCATACCCTTCTGTGCCTTATGGAAGTACCAATACGGGTGTAGAAGTCAACTTATTCTTCACATCTTGGAATCTTCTTTCACATGCATCATTCCATTGAAACTTGGATGCTTTGTCTGTTAGCTTTGTTAAAGGTACAGAAATTGAACAAAATCCTACAAAAAACCTTCTATAATAACCTAATAATGCAAGTAAACAACGGATCTCGATAGGTGTTGTAGGTCTTGGCCAGTTCTTCAAAGCTTCTATCTTTTGAGTATCAACCTTTATTCCTTTATCAGAAATAATATGACCCAGGAATGCCACAAATTTTAACCAAAATTCACATTTAGAGAACTTTGCATATAGCATACGATCTCGAAGAATCTGTAACACCTGTCATAAGTTACTAGCATGGTCATCCTTTGATCTCAAATGAACCAAAATATGATCTATACAAATTATCATGAACACATCTAAGAATGGCTTAAAGACCCTATTCATCAAATCCATAAAAACTGCAGGTGAATTAGTTAGCCCAAAGGACATGACAAAAAACTCATAATGACTGTACCATGTTTGAAAGGTTATCTTGGGTATGTCCTTCTCTTTAACCCTTACTTAGTGGTAACCTGACCTCAAATCAATCTTTGAAAAACACTTGGCACCTTGCAACTGGTCGAATAAGTCATTAATTCTCCAAAGGGGATATTTATTCTTAATAGTCACCTTATTTAGTTGTCGGTAGTCAATACACATACTCAATGATCTATCTTTATTATGCAGAAATAACACTAGTACACCCCACGGGGACATACTAGGCTTTATGAATCCTTTTTCTAGCAAGTCTTTCAATTGCTCTTTTAACTCCTGTAATTCTGCCAGGGCCATTCTATACGGAGGAATTGAGATTGGTTGAGTACCCGGAATAACATCAATACCAAACTCCACTTCTCTTTCTGGAGATAAACCTGGAAGATCTTTAAGAAATACAAAGGTAAATTCATTTACCACTAGAATAGTTTGAAGAGTTGTGGGCTCTACCTCTGTATCTTTCACTCTAACTAGATAGTATATGTAACCCTTGGAAATCATTCTTTTTGCCTTAAAATAAGAAATAAATTTACCTCTTGGTGCACCAATGTTACCTCTCCATTCAAGGTCTGCCTCCCTTGGAAAATGGAATACACCCTCTTAGTTCGGCAATCTACTGCGGCATAACAAGAAGCCAACCAATCCATACCTGTTATAACATCAAAATCTACCATTTCTAACACAACAAGGTCAGCCAATGTATTATGACCACAAATAGTAATTATACAATTTTGGTATACTTTCCTAGCTATAATAGATTCACCAACCGGCGTAGACATTTCAAATAACTTAACTAGCAATTCTATTATTGTTTTGAACTTTCCAGCAACCAATGGAGTGACATATGATAAAGTAGAATCCAGACTCAATTAATATATATACATTATGTGAAAAGATGGATAATGTACCTGTAACCATATTCGGAAAAGCCTCTAAATTTTGTCGATCCGCTAGAGCATATGTACGATTCTGAACTCCACTATAGCTAGCTGCTCCTTTAGCACCTCTAAAATAACCTATACGTTGTACACCCTTTCCCAAAGAAGGAAATAATGATGATAATGCAACGATAGATCCATTAGTTTGTGCTATACCATCCATGCCCCTTTGTGGGCATTCTCTCATCATATGCCCCGATGTACAACACCAAAAGCAAGCATTTTTCCCAAACTAACATAAACCTAAATGAAGCTTTCCACATTATTTACATGGCTTCCGAGGAGGTCTTAATTGGCTCATACTCACTTTCTCTTAATACCCTATTGTTCGTGAACTCTGACTCTTACTTCTTTGCCTAAACTTGTTGCCTTTAGACCCTTAAAACTGTGGTGGATCACTAGCTGCAAAATAAGATGATAATGGCCTAGGAAGTCTATTAGAAAACCAAGGCCTAAAATCTCCTTAGGATTCCATAAACTATCTCGTAGATCTGGCCCTCATAGAATACCCTTTTCCAATTTTTGTGTTCTTTTTATTTGCTTCTGAATCTCTAATTTTTGATCAAACTATTGTATCCTTTCTATGTCCATGTCTTTGTTCAAAGCAACAATAGTACAATCTATAACCATATATGGATGTAATCTATCCACATATCGATAAAATCTATCATCCATAGTAGCTACTACATTAGGGGCATATCTAGACAAAGAGTTTAACCGAAGGCTATTCTCCTTCACGCTCATATTCCCTTGGTGAAGATTTAGGAACTAATCCACACTGGCCTCTTAAATCTCAAATGGAAGCTAATGATTAAGAAATTCCTCTTTAAACTCTTTCCAAGTAGCTAAAGTTACATTGATATTCATAGAGCATTTCCAGTCTTCATACAAAAATATAGCCTCTCCTTTGAATCTATATGCTGCTAGCTCAACTGCCTCTTTACTCGATACATACATGACATCTAGAGCCCTTTGGATTTGATCAATAAAGTCCTGTGAATCTTAATTAATATCTGACCCAGTGAATTTGGGAGTTTCTAGCTTAAGGAAATCCTGTGTCTATAGACTAGCTGCCCTATCTGCACCACTAGAACTTGTGGTTGGATTAGTTTATCCTTGAACTTATCCAACAACTATACGAGCCAATAATTGCACCACATTCCTTAGATCTTGATCAGTAGCATTAATAGGTGGTTCTGAGGATGCGGTTCTTCGCCTTCTTAGTCCTTCTGGAGATGGAGGACTAGAAGAAGTTTATAATATAAACTCAGCTTGAGCCTCACTTTGATTAGCTTGTCTATGTGGTGACTTGTTGGTGCCTTCTCCGGCAGCCACATCTATTGGCTTACCTATATACTTAATCCTTCTTGTAACCGATATCTTTACTATAATGAGAAAAAATAGATTTAGTGGTTAAATATGACTTCACCTATGACTTGGGCTCTATTTCACGATCTAAGATGTGAACAAAAGAAATAACCCCTAAATGCCCATAGCCTCTTATTTATAGATGTGGTGTACAACATACCTATAAGCAAGGCTATATGTAGACACGGCTTTGTAGACTCCTTAGGATGACTTGCTCGAATACCACTTTTGTCACGCCTAAAATCCTATTAGGGCAGACAAGCACCCGTAGCCGTAAAGGCCCGTGAGAACAAATTCATAACTTGTAATTCTCATGCATGTAACTATGACAACTGAAGGTTCTAAAAAATATGATATTATGCATCGATGAGAATAACTACGTAGGCAAGCACAAAATTATATATACAACACTTGGTCGTTGGGGCCACAACATCTAAAAGACAAGACACTATCATGTTTAACTTTATATTAGTCTATAAAGCCTCTAAAATATACATAGACTTAGTTAGGGTCATGACAAACCCCAACCCTACTCTTGACTACTGTACAATACCAAAATATTTGGAACAAACTCGAAAAGCCCCGAATCAACCTAGGGCTTACCAATAGTCATTGGATAGGCTGTGCTCCTACTAGTAATGTGTATTAGCTGAAGCCACTATGCTTGAAGCATGAAATACAGGTCTCGCATAAAGGACATCAGTACAAAAATATGTAAACCATATGTAAGGTTGAAGGTAAAAAACAAGATACAAAAGCTCAATAGAAATCAGATATAAGTGTATAAGTAGTACTAGTAGACCACCTTTATTTATACTTATGGGACTACATAAATTAAATTCTTTTATTCATTTTTAACTTTATTACTTCATAATCTTATAAGCCATGTAATGCAAATGACCAGTTCATTAGTGGTAAATAGATAAATCGGGATCGGCCAATGCTAGACTTATGTCCCTGAGCTGCCACCCACATATGAACATTGGGATAGGCCCATGCTAGGATTATGCCCCTGAACTGCCTCCCATATATAAAGGTGTAACACCCTAAATCTGGTACTCAGAAAGCTACATGATGCTCATGACCCCAATGAACCATCTGGAAGAGCTAAGACTAGAGCTGAGGTGAGTCGAGTCTTCAACTTCTGAAAACTCTTCTTGCAAGGATCTGACCGCTAAAACTTGAATTTCTTCTAAGTCAATCTGGACATAGTGGATGCAATAGAAGAAAATCCCTCAACAAAACCTCTGTAATAGCCAGCCAAACCCAAGAAACTCCTAATATCTGATGGAGAGACAGGCCTGGGCCAGTTTCTTACTTCTTTGGTCTTTTAAGGATCAACCCTAATGCAATCACCGAAAATCATATAACCAAGGAATGCTACTGAACTTAGCCAAAGTTCACACTTACTAAATTTGGCAAACATCTAATGTTCTATTAGAGTCTAAAGAACGATTTTGAGATGGTCTGCATAATCACGCTCACTACGAGAATAAACCAGAATATCATCTATAAAGACTATGATGAACATGCCTAAGTACTGCTTGAACACATGGCTCATCAAGTTCATGAAAGCTGTTGGGGCATTGGTAAGACTAAAGGATATAACTAAGAATTTAAAGTGACCATACCTAGTATGGAAGGCTATTTTCAAAATTTCACATTCTCTAACTCTGAGCTAATGATAGCCTAATCTGAGGTTTATCTTAGAAAAATAGCTGGTACCCTGAAGTTGGTCGAAAGAGTCATCAATTCTAGGAAGAGGATACTTGTTCTTGATCGTGAATTTATTGAGTTGATGGTAATCAATGCACATTTTGAGAGAACCATATTTCTTGCACACGAATAAGACTGGTGCACCCCACGGAGACACGCCGAGTCTGATGAATCCCTTCTCTAAGAGATCTTTCAACTTTTCTTTGAATTCTCTGAGTTCTGCTGGTTCCATTCTATATGGAAGAATAGATATAGGCTGAGTATCTAGAAGAAGATTGATACCAAAGTCTATTTCCCTTTTGGAAGAAATTCCTGGAAGGTCTTCGGGAAAGACAGCTAAATATTCATTTACGATAGGGGCTAATTCGAGATTAGGAGTTTCAGAACTAGTGTCCTTAACTCAAACAATATGATAGACACATCCTTTGGATATCATTTTCCTTGCCCAGAGGAAGGAAACAAGCTGACCTCTGAATGCTGAAGTACTACCCTTCCACTCTAGGAAAGTTTCATTCAAAAACTAAAACCAATCCATGTCGAGAATGACATCAAAATCAGTCATCTTTACTTCGACTAAGTCTGCTGAAGTGACTTTCTGAAATATCATAATCGGGAAGTTTATGTATACCCTCTGGGCTATGATAGTTTTACCCACTGGGGTAGAGACTAAAAAGGGCTCTGCTAGAGTTTCAACACTGACTCCAAAATCAAATACTATATAGGGAGTAACAAAAGACAAACAAGATCCTTGATCTATCAAAGCGTAAACATGCATATGAAAGATCTGTAACGTACCAATAACCATATCAGAAGAATTTTCCTGATATTGCCAAGACTGGAAAAAATAAAGTCGATTTAGGCATTGCCCACTAGTAGCACTAGAGGTGGCACCCTGCTGATTTGGGTGACTGGACAAAGCTGAGGAATGGTTATGCTAAACCTAAGGACTTAGCTGAGGACAGTCCGACTCTGTGGCTTGGCTTGCCACATCCAAAACAAATACCACTGCCAGCTCTGAAAATACCCTGATGGTTCTTTCCATAAGCCTGGCAAAGAGGATAGGTGCGGGCAATGCTAACACTACCTTGAGACTTAGAGCTTGGAGCTCTATCTCTATTACCATCCCTAAACTTAGGAGTTGGAGCACTAGTTGAAGAAGGAGCTGGAACTGCTGACTTAGGATAAAACTGAGAATGGTTTCCTCCTTCTGATTTGGGCTGAGCAAAGTTGAAACTACCTGTCCTTGCTCTCTTATTATGCTTCTCCCTCATCTTAATTTTTTGATCTTCTATCTGCTGAGCATTGTTCATAAGCCTGGGTATGCTCATGTCACTATTTAACATCACGGACCTGCACTCATTGACTATACTATCATTCACCCTAGAAATAAACTTACTCATTTTAGCCCTATAATCTATAACCACATGAGGAGCATATCTGGATAATTGAGTAAACTTAAAGAGAATACTCTTTAACTTTCATGTTGCCTTACTTGAGATTGATAAATTCTAACACCTTAACTTCTCTCACCTCTAGGGGAAAAAATCTATCTAAGAATACAAAAGCAAACTCCTCCCACTCAATAGGCCCTACATCTACACCCTCTCTGACTTTCACTATTTGTACTAAGTGTGAGCAACATCCTGCAATTGATATGTAGCTAGATTTACTCTCTCACTAGAAGTAACCCCCATGATATCTGTAAACTTTTAAATTTGATCAAGAAATTTTTTAGCATCCTCATCTGACTTAGACCCAAAAAAGGATGGAGGATTTATTCGGGTGAAGTCCCAAATCTTGGCTGCAGCTAAATTGGCCACTGGGTTAGCCTGAAAAATAGCTGGTCATTCATTCTGAGCAGCAACTGACTGAGCAAGAGTAGTGAATATAACTCGGAACTCTACATGAGAGACATGTTTGCCCAAAGGATCTTCAGGCTGAGGGTTTGGCTAATTCCCATTCCTTCTTTTAGGAGGCATGCTCTGTAGAAGAAAGGGAGAAATGAATTAGACCAGCAGAGAGATTAACTTGAGATTATGCTCACTGGCATGATATGAATACTGAATGAAGGGAAACTGTTCCTAAAACATCTTATAGCCTTCTGTACTTAAATGTGGCACGCAACACACCCATGTACAAGACTCTACTAGATGCGGCTTTCAGACTTTCTAGGAAACTATTGAGCCTTAGGCTCTGATACTAAGTTTGTAATGCCCCAAATCTGGTACATAGAATTCTACACAATGCTCATGACCCCAAAGGACCATAAGATAACCCATAACTGATATTTGTACCTGAAAACCACATAATATACTATAGAAATATGAAAATAAAGGTTGTAAGGCCATAAGGTTCAAAACTGATAAAATAATGTTTGAATGATGTGGTATCACAATACCAAAAGAAAACCTGAAATAAATTGTCTGAACATGATAGTCTGAAAAGCCACTAACTAACTGTACTGTCTAAATAAGAAGTTGGTGGGACATGTCCCTAACTAACTCCAACTACTGGAATAAATTAATTAATGAGATAAAAAAGTAATGGTCATGTCCTCGAAGGATGAGGACTCACTGCTAACTCTGACTGCTAAGAATGGAATGTTATTGATATCTGGAGTTCATGCTTCTAAACCTATGGTATAAAACACCATAGCGCAAATGTATCAGTACATTGGAATGTACTGGTGTGCATGTAAGGTAGGATGAATGCAAACGGTTCACATGTATGAACCATAATAACTGGCTGATTAACATGAACATGAGAATACATTCATGAATACATAATAATTGTAATTAAGTTTATGATAACATGATTACTGAGTCTGATTACTGATAACATGAGATACAAATAACTGTGTAGCTGAAATAACTAATACTGAGCGACTATATCTGACAGTCTAGTTTCTGATGGAACTAGCTGAGTCTCGTACTGTTCTGAGTTGACTATATCTGACAGTCCTGAATATGTCGAACTAACTGAGTTCTATTACTGAGACTGAATTACTATATCTGATAGTCCTAATTCTATACTAAAATTATGGGAAGTAGTCATCTAACTGACATGCTCCTAATATGCCATTAGGGCTGAGTTGGGGTCCAATCTGTAACCCCAATTGAAAAGGTGTCAATTCCGCGCCACTGGTAAGGACAATCTAAAGGTAACCCTCATATAATAGGTAAGTTTATTAAGAATGATGTAATGCCTCAAATCCTATTGGGGTGGACAGGCACCCATAGCCATAAAGGCCTGAGAGAACCAATCCATAACCTTGTACTTCCCATGCATGTAACTTTGACAACCAAAGGTTCTGAAAAACATGATACTATGCATAGATGAGAATATCTACATTTGTAAGCACAAAGTTAGTATGCAACACTTGGCCATTGGGGACACCATATCTAAAAGACAAGACACTACCATGTTTAACTTTACATTATTCTACAAAGCCTCTAAAAGATACATGGATACAGCTAGGGTCGGGATAATCCCCCGCCCTACTCTTGACTACTGCACAATACCAAAATATATGGAACACACTCGAAAAGCCCCGAATTAATCTAGAGCTCACCAATAGTCACTGAATAGCCTGTGCTTCTACAAGCGAGGTATATTAGCTGAAGCACCTGTGCCTACAGCATGAAATACAGATCCGCCATGAGGGACGCCAGTATGAAAATATGTACTGAATATGTAAGGCTGAAGGTAACAACACATGATACAAGAGCTCAATAGAAATCAGATATCAGTGAATAAATAGTGCTAGTAGATCACCTTGATATAGTTGTAGGATCAGGTACATTACATTTCTTTCTTCATTTTACCTTTCTTACTTCATAATCTTTGTTAGTCATATACTACAAATGACCAGCTGATTAGTGGTAAATAGACAAATCTGGATCGGCCCATGCCAGGCTTACGCCCCTGAGCTGCCACCCATAAATAAACATTGGGATAGGCCCATTATAGGCTTATGCCCCTGCGCTACCACCCACATTTAAATGTATCGAGATTGGCCCATGCTAGGCTTATTCCCCTGAGGTTCCACTCATTTTACAGATTTGTATTACTTAGTTTATTTAGCCTTTACGATTGTTACTTTGGTGGTCATAACATTATGGTACCTTAAAATAGTAACCTACTAATAAGAGACATGTAAATGGTCACTTAATGCAACAATAATGAGGCAGGGAGCTGTTAGGACACAAATGAAGTATTTAGGAGGTAAAAATAACACATGGGTCTTTTTTGAATAAACAGAGAACTCCTAAAGTTCTCTAGTGAAAATAGATGTGCAGGTTAAATAATAAGCATGTATTGAGGTGTTTTAACATGTTAGAGAGTGAAAACAAGGTCATTGACTACATGGGATATAATACACTGCCATTAAGTATCACTTGTTATAGGATAACCTTGGAAGCTTACTTGATGGACCAAACTTCCAATTTCATGCCAAAGAGTGCAAAATAGAGTATGCCTTACATACCTGATTATATAACTCCGAAACTAACCAAAATTGAATTCCCTCCTTTCAGATTACTTATCTATAATATAAGATATGGTAAACTAAAATTAGAAACCAACCGACATGTTTGGGCAATTTAACTTCACCAAAATAATAACCTGGCAGTAAGCTCTTAATCTATCAATTAAGGGTGTTATTTTAACCCTTTTCTCTTCTAATTACACCCAAATACCATATGTCCTTATAAGGTTCACCGAAACTACCTTGTTGACTCCATTGCATATTCCAAACAATATACAAAACAAATTGGGCAGTAAACAAATGCAATAATTAGCTCAGTGGTATAGCGCCACACCTTTCTTCTATATTTTGTTACAAACTAATCACACCTTTCTCCAACATCAACCTTAAAGCCCACAGCATATACATACAAAAATATTTCAAAAAACAGTCCCAAATCCCTTTTATTGTAGCAATCACTTATTGAACTCATCATCTCTTGAGTTCTCAATAACACCACTTTCATAATTCTCTCTCAAATTCATATATAAGGAGAACAAAATGGAGCAGCCACCTTACCTTAATTCTGCAACTTATACTTAAATTTTAACTCCTGAAGAATTTCAACTTTCACTTTCCTTCACACTTTAAATCAAAGAAGAAAAGAAATATCTTAATAACAAAGAATAAGTGAGCTAGTAGTTGTTCAGTATTCTGCTATGTGTTTATTATTAGACACCTATATCATGTGTTCCTAATCTTTCATGAGATAATGAAGCTAAAACTTAAGTATTTCCACTTACCTTAGCATGCAAAGATGAGGGTTACTTCAAGAACCCTAGAAGGAATTTTTGGGCCGTTGTTGTTATCCTTGTTAAGAAAGAGAGAAAGGAAAATTTTAAAAGGGAATATTGTGGTTAAAATGAGCAAAATGGCCAGCTATATTGATCTTATATTGGGACCTTATTATTGACCTTATTTCCAGCCATAAATTAGTAAAGTAGGTGATGCACCTACTTAAGGGTTCAAGCTTCTCAAAATTTCAAAGTAGGTGGTGCACCTACTTTCTTAAATTCTTATTTTGGGCTCAATTAACTTGGGCCTTTGGCAGATTTAAGTGTTGGTCCATTTCTCTATTTTTTCCTCTTTTCTTCAATTTGGCCCAAATAAGTACATTAGTTTAGGCCCAAATCTGGTCCATAGCTATGGGTCTATTAGTTTGATCCAAAAAACTTAAGTAGGTGAATACCTACAAGATTAATTAAGTCAAGCAAGCACCTTAATATTTCATTCCATTTCCAGCTCCTAATTCATTTAATCTAACTTTAAACTTGTTCACACTTGGCCACTTTAAACTTTAGATCCAAATACCAGCTTACAATCCCAAGTTTAAATAGTTGTATTGATGTTAACTTGATCGTGTCACATAAAAACGTACAGGAAACATCTATAATTTCATCTGCACCATTAATACTTGCATAACAAATCTCATTCGTTACCTATAACATAAGACTATACCAAGTTACCTATAAATAGGAAAAGTACATGCAATGCACGGGGAGTCACATCCTCCCCTTCTTAAAAATATTCGTTGTTGAATGTTAGCGGAACTATCCAACCAAAACAAGTTAAATCATAAGTTAAAAATCCCTTTTATCACATAGTACTTATATATTATACTTACTTGTTATTGCTCCAATTCAGCACCTTGGGTTTTTTCGTCATATTTGAACAAATGGGGTACCTAGATTTCATCACTTCTTCAGCTTCCCATGTTATCTCTTCTACTTGTTGGTTTCTCCAAAGCACTTTTACCAAAGCTATTTCTTTATTCCATAACTTTTTGACTTGTCAATCTAGGATAGTAATAGGTATTTCTTCATAGGTGAGATCTTCCATAACTTTTACATCTTCAGTCGGAGTAATATGAGATGGATCACCCATGAAATTTCAAAGTATTGAGATGTGAAATACTGGATGAACAGTTGAGAGCTCTTGGGATAAATATAATTCATAAGAAACTTGGCCAAATCTCCTAGTAATCTTGTATGGACCTATATAATGTGGACTTAGTTTTTCTTTCTTATCAAATTTCATAACCTCCTTCATTTATGATACCTTTAAGAATACCCAATCACCTATAGCAAACTCTATCCCCCTTCTTCTAACATCTACATATGACTTATTTTGAATTTGGGCTGTCTCCAGCCGTTGCTGGATCACTTTAACCTTTTCCATAGCCTGATGAAAAAGATCTGGCCCGAATAAGGCAGTTTCACCCACTTCAAACCATCCAACTTGTGATCTACGCTTTCCTTCATTCAAAGCATCATATGGCACAATTTTGATACTTAAATAATAGCTATTGGTTTAGGCAAACTCGATGAGAGGTAAATGATCATCCCAACTACCTTTAAAGTCCAATACATAAGATCGTAGCATATCTTCAAGTGTTTGAATGGTATGTTCTTCTTGTCCATCTGTTTGAGGGCGAAAAACTAAACTTAGATTCACTTGTGTCCCCAAATTTCTCCGAAAAGACTTCCAAAAATTTGTAGTAAATTGAGCCCCTCGATCTAATATAATAGAGATTGGTACTCCGTGTAGTCGAACTTTCTCTTTGATATACAATTTGGCATACTCTTTAATTATATAAGTCATCCTAACTGGTAGGAAGTGTGCTGATTTAGTAAGCCTATCTACTATCACCCATATGGAATCAAACTTTTGAGATGTACAAGGTAAACCAGTAATGAAATCCATGTTGATCATGTCCCACTTCCAGATTGGAAGATCTATACGTTGCATATAACCCCTAGGCTTTTGATGCTCTACTTTAACTCTTTGATAATTTGGACATTCGTCTACAAATTCTTCAATGTTCTTCTTTATGTTACCCCACCAATACATTTCTTTCAAATCATGATTCATTTTAGCTGACCCCGGGTGGATGGAATACCTTAAATGATGTGCCTCTATCATAATCCTCTTTAGCCCATCTACATTAGGCACACATAATCTATTTTTGGCACCAAAGTACTCCCCCTTGCTTTAGCTCAAATGACTTTATCATACTACATTGTACATTCTCCTTAAGTTGTAATATTATGGGATCTGCATATTGCTTCTCTTTTACTTCACCTACTAATGAAGATTCTGCTATATTATGCACAATAAGCCCTTCATCTGGAGTTTCAAGAAGGCAAACTTCCAAATTGGCTAGTTGGTACATGTCTTTAGTAATCCCTTGTATTTCTATAGATGGTGCCATGGTCTTCCGACTTAATACATCAGCTACCATATTTGCTTTCCCTAGATGATACAAGATATCAACGTTATAGTCTTTTAATATTTCAAGCCATCTTCGCTGCCTCAAATTTAGATCCTTCTGAATAAAGATATATTTCAAACTCTTGTGGTCGGTATATATGTCAACATGAATCCCATATAAGTGGTGATGCCATATCTTTAAGGCAAATATAACTGCTGCTAGTTCTAGATCATGCGTCTGATAATTCTTCTTATGTGACTACAATTGTCTTGAGGAATATGCTATGACTTTACCATTCTACATAAATACACATCCTAAGCCAATTCTTGAAGTATCAAAATACACTGTATACCCCTCTGTGCCTTCTGGAAGCACCAATATGGGTTTAGAAGTCAACTTATTCTTCAGATCTTGGAAACTCCTTTCACATGCATCATTCCATTAAAACTTGGAAGGTTTGTGTGTTAGCTTTGTTAAAGGTCCAAAAATTGAAGAAAACCCTTCAACGAACCTCTTATAATAACCTGCCAACCGCAGGAAACTACAAACCTCCGTAGGTGTTATAGGTCTTGGCCAGTTCTTCACGACTTCTATTTTTTTAGTATCAACCATTATCCCTTTATCAAATACAATCTAGAAAAATCTATAACTCTTGTCATAAGTGACTGGTATAGTCCTCTTTTGATCTTGAATAAACTAGAATATCATATATAAAAACTATCACAAACACATCTAAGAATGGCTTGAACACCCTATTCATCAAATCCATAAAAGCGGTGGGTGCATTAGTTAGTCCAAAGGACATGACTAGAAACTCATAATGACCATACTATGTTTGAAAAGTTGTCTTGGGTATATCATTCTCTTTGACCCTCACTTGGTGGTAACCTGACGTCAAATAAATCTATGAAAAGCACTTGGCGCCTTACAACTGGACGAATAAGTCATCAATTCTCAAAAAGGGATATTTGTTCTTAATAGTCACCTTATTATGTTGTTGGTAGTCAATACACATTCTCAATGAGCCATCTTTCTTACACAAAAATAACACTGGTGTGCCCCGAGGGGACATACTAGGCCTTATGAATCCTTTTTCTAGCAAGTCTTTTAATTGCTCTTTTAACTCCCGTAATTCTGTCGGGGCCATTCTATACGGAGGAATTGAGATTGGTTGAGTACCTAAAATTACATCAATACAAAAATCCACTTCTCGTTCTAGTGGAAACCCTGGAAGATCTTCCAGAAATACATGGGGAAATTCATTTACCACAGGAATAGTTTGAAAAGTTGATGGCTCCACATCTGTATCGTTCACTCTAACAAGATGATATATTTAAGTCTTGGAAATCATCCTTTTTTCCTTAAAATAAGAAATAAATTTACCTTTTGGTGCACCAATATTACCCCTCCATTCAAGGACTGCCTTCCTTGGAAAATGGAAATACACCCTCTTAGTTAGGCAATCTACTACGACATAATAAGAACCCAACTAATCCATACCCATTATAGCATCAAAATCTACCATTTGTAACTCAACCAGGTCAGCCATTGTATCACGAACACAAATAGTTATTATACAATTTTGATACACTCTTCTAGCTATAATAAATTCACCAACCGGTGTAGATACTTCAAATGGATTAACTAGCAATTTTGGTGTTCTTT
Organism: Capsicum annuum; assembly: GCF_002878395.1. Classification (NCBI taxonomy): domain Eukaryota; kingdom Viridiplantae; phylum Streptophyta; class Magnoliopsida; order Solanales; family Solanaceae; genus Capsicum; species Capsicum annuum. The sequence goes on from NC_061121.1 coordinate 88,630,042, forward strand.
TGAACTTCCCAACAACCAATGGAGTGACATATGATAATGTAGAACCTTAATTAATTAAAGCATATACATCATGTGAAAAGATAGAAAATATACCTATAACCACATCTGCAGAAGCCTTTAAATTTTGTCGATCCACTAACGCATATGTACAATTCCGAACTTCACTAGTGCTAGGTACTCTTTTAGTACTTCTACCTTGACCCATAGGTTGTACACCTCTACCTGAATGAGGCACCGATGATAATAATGCAACGGCTGATCCAGTAGGTCCTGCCATACCACCCATGCCCCTTTATAGGCATTCTCTCATAATATGCCCCAACGTACCATAGTAAAAGCAGGCATTTGTCCCAAACTGACATACACCTAAAAAAGCTTTCCATATTATTTACATGGCTGTCGAGGAGGCCTTAACTGGCTCGTACTACCTTGCTCTTGATACCCTGATATTCGTGAACTCTGACTCTCACTTCTTTGGCTAAACTAGTAGCCTTTGGACCTTGAAACTATGGTAGAGCACTACCTGTAGGATAAAAAGATAATGGCCTAAGGGATTTATTAGAAAACTGAGGACTACTCTCACCTTGGGATCCCACGAACTATCCCGTAGATCTGTCCCTCTTAGAATACCTTCTATCTAATTCTTGTGTTCTTCTTCTTTGCCTCTGATCCTCTATTTTTGTGCAAAAGCTTGTATCTTTGCTATGTCCATGTCTTTGTTCAAAGTAGCAATAGTACAATCTCTAACCAGATATGGGTCCAATCTATCCATACATCGATGAACTCTAGCATCCATAGAGGCCACTAGATTAGGAGCATACCTAGCTAAAGAGTTAAATCGGAGGCTGTACTCCCTCATACTCATATTATCTTGGCGAAGATTAAGGAACTGATCTACACGGTCCTCTCAAATCTCAAATGGAAGATAATGATCAAGAAATGCCTTTTTGAACTCCTTCCAAGTAGCTGAAGGTGCATTGATACCCCTAGATCGTTTCCAGTCTTCAAACGAAAATATAGCCTCCCCTTTGAATCTCTATTCTTCTAGCTCAATTATCTTATTACTCAAAACATAGATGACATCTAGAGCCCTTTGGATTTGATCAATAAATTCCTGTAGGTCTTCATTAATATCTGATCCGATGAATGTAAAAGGATCCAATTTAAGAAAATCCTGTGTCCGTAGGCTAGCTGCCCAATCTGCACCACTAGAACTTGTGGTTGGAATAGCTTGTCCTTGAACCTATCCTGTAAATATATGAGCCAACAATTGCACCGCACTCCTTAGATCTTGCCAGTAGCATTAATAGGTGGTTCTGAGGATGCGGTTCTTCTCCTCCTTAGTTCTTATGGAGATGGAGTAGAAGAAGTTTGTAATACAAACTCAACTTGAGCCTCACTTGATTATCTTATCTAGGTGGTAACATGCTGGTCCCTTCTCCGGCATCCACATCTACTCATTTACCTGTATTCTTACTCCTTCTTAAAACAGTCATCTTTACTACAATAAGAGAAAAAATAGGTTCAGTGGTTAAATATGACTTCACCTACAACTTGGGTTCTATTGTATGATCTAAGATGTGAAAAAAAATAAACAACCCCTAAATGCCCATAGCATCTTGTTTATATATGTGGTGCACAACACACCCATAAGCAAGACTCTATGTAGACACGGCTTTGTAGACTCCCTAGGAAGACCTACTCTGATACCACTTTTGTCACACCTCAAATCCTATTGGGGAGGACAGGCACTTGTAGCTGTAAAGGCCCGAGAGAAACAATCTATAACCTTGTACTTCTCATGAATATAACTATGACAACCACAGGTTCTAACAAACATGATATTGTGCATTGATGATAATATCTATATTCAAAAGCACAAAATTATATATGCAAAACTTGGACATTGGGGCTACCACATCTAAAACACAAGACACTACCATGTTTAACTTTACATTAGTCTACAAAGCCTCTAAAATATAAATGGACTTAGCTACAGTTGGGACAAATCCCCGCCCTACTCTTGACAACTGTAAATACCCAAACATATGGAACATACCAATAGTCACTGAAAATCCTGTGCTTCTACTAGCAAGGTGTATTAGCTGAAGCACCTATGCCTGCTGCATGAAATACAAGTCCCCAATGAGGGATATCAGTACAAAAATATGTACTGAATATGTAAGGATTAAGGTAACTACATATGATACAAGAGCTCAATAGAAATCAGATACCAGTGAATAAATAGTGCTAGTAGACCACCTTTATATATTTGTAGGATCAGATATATTACATTCCTTTTTTCATTCCTTTCTTCATGCCACTTATTTTATAGATTTGCATTACTTAATTTACTTAGCCTTTGAGATTGTTACTTTGGTGGTCATAACATTATGGTAACTTGAAATAGTAATCTACCAATAAGAGACATGTAAATGGGAACTTAATGCAATAACAATGAGGTAGGGAGCTGTTGTCACACAAATGAAGTGTTTAGGAGGTAAAACTAACACATGGGTCTTATTTGAGTAAACGGAGAACTCCTAAAATTCTCTAGTGAAAATAGACATGCAGGTTTAATAATAAGCATGTATTGAGGTGTTTTAACGTGTTAGAGAGTGGGAATAAGGTCATTGACTACATTGGATATAATATACTGCCATTACATATCACTTGTTATAGGATAACCTTAGAAGCTTACTTGATGGACCAAATGTTCGATTTTATGCCAAAGAGTGCAAAATAGAGTATGCCTTACATACCTGATTATATAACTCCGAAACTAAAAAAACTTGACTTCCAAATTTTCAGATTACTTATCTACAATAGAAGATATGTTTAACTAATATTAGCAACCAACCAACACGTTTGGGCTATTTAACTTCACCAAAATAGTAACCAGGAAGTACGCTCTTAATATATCAATTAAGGGTGTTATTTTAACCCTTTTCTCTTCCAATTACACCCACATACCATACATTTCCTTATAAGGTTCACTGAAAAAACTTTGTCGTCTTCATTACACATTCCAAATAATACACAAAATAGATTGGGCAGTAAACAAATTCAATAATTAGTTCATCTTTCTTCTATATTTTGTTACAAACTAATCGCACCTTTCTCCAACATCAACCTGGCATCCCACAACATATACATATAAAATTATTCCATAAAACAATCCCAAATCGCTTTTATTGTAGCAATCACTTATTAAAATCATCATCTCTTGAGTTCTCAATAATAACACATTCATAATTCTCTCTCAAATTCATATTTAAGGAGAACAAAATGGAGAAGTCGCCTTACCTTAATTCTGCAACTTATACTTACATTTGAACTCCCCAAGAACTTCAACTTTCACTTTCTTTCACACTTCAAACTAAAGAAGAAAAGAGATCTCTTAATAACACAGAAAATGCGAGCAAGTAGCTATTCTATATTCTGCCATATATTTATAATTAGACACCAATAACTTGTTTTCCTAATCTTCCATGAGATAATTAAGCTAAAACTTAAGTGTTTTCACTTACCTTAGCTTGCAAAGATGAGGGTTTCTTCAAGAACCCTAGAAGGAATTTAAGGGCAGCTATTGTTATCCTTGTTGAGAAAGGGACAAAGCTAAAATTTCAAAGAAAACATTGTAGTTAAAATGAGAAAAATGTCCAGCTATATTGATCTTATATTGGGCCCTTATTATTGACCTCATTTCCAGCCACAAATTAGTCAAGTAGGTGATTCACCTATTTAAGGGTTAAAGTTGCTCAAAATTTCAAAGTAGGTGATGCACCTACTTGCTTAAATTCTTATTTTGGTCTCAATTATCTTAGGCCTTTGGCAGATTTAAGTGTTGGGCCATTTCTCCATTTTCTTCCCTTTTTCTTCAATTTGGCCTAAATGAGTATTTTAGTTTAGGCCCAAATCTGGTCCATAGCCATGGGTCTATTGATTTGGTCCAAAAATCTTAAGTAGGTAACTCACCTACTAGCTTAATTAAGTCAAGCAAGTACCTCAATATTTCATTCCATTTCCAACTCCTAATTCATTTAATCTAACTTTCAACTTGTGCACACTTGGTCACTTTAAACTTTATATCCAAATAGCAGCTTACAATCCCATGTTTAAATAGTTGTATCAATATTAAATTAATCGTGTCATATAAAAATGTACGGGAAGCATCTATAATTTCATCTACACCATTAATACTTGCATAACAAATCTCATTCGTTACCTATACCACAAGGCTATACCAAGTTACCTATAAATAGGAAAAGTACATGCAATGTATTGGGTGTCACAAATGGTAGAAATCCTTATATAACAGGTTAAGCCACCTCATCTACCCTCATATAACAGGCTATAATATCCTAACCTATGCTGGCTATGTAGTTCTGGAATGCAATGATTGCTTCTAAGAATCACACCCTCATATAATCGGTGGGTTCCCATCCTTGGGTTCGCTCGGTGCTAATTTCTAATCCCATCTGGATAGACACTAAACATGATTAACTAAACTGACTAGACAGAGTCAACTGAGTTCCGTCGACTAATGGAATACTATTGAGTTTTCCTGAGTCACATGGCTTACTGAATTTCTATGAACATGGCTTGAATGAGAGTATCTTGAAAACATGACACTGGCTCTAGGCATACAGCTAATTGTCGGGTAAAAGTACCCCCAGGACTCGATAGAATGAAAACTGACAGAGCATGACTTTCTTGAATAAATGACCAACATCGACAATCCATGATATTATAAGATGGGGATTTCATGAAGTACAAGTGCTAAAGCACAACAATGGCTACATATATATCCATAATTCATTAACTAAGACATTTCATCGAATACTTAACATGCATGAACTTGTACATGAATGGGGATTTCATACTATTTTACTAGAATGACACTTTTCCTTCACATAGGCAATTAATCAAACACACGGGAAACATTCTTTTGTTATACAATTATCAACATATCTAATAATCATGGATACATTAATCAACTTGTAAATTGAAGGGGGTTTATCATGATTATTATGCAAATCACCATATTCTAGGGTCAATAATTAGAATATGTAATTTAAAACGTGAATCAAAACCCCACAACATCATAAACATGAATTTCAATTCAATTTAAATCATGAACATCCATAAATACACAAATCTTAGATTTTGAAACGAGATTCTTGAGCTTCATAGGTGGAAGGATACCATGAATCAACACATGACATACCTGGGTGGATGATTTCCTAAAGATTGATGGGGGGAAACTTGAATTCGTGACTTGGAATTAAACACCTAGGGTTTTCTTGTTCTTGGCTATTGATCTTTGAGAGAACTCTAATTTGATGTTATAGATAAATAATAAACTTATGAGCCTTGGTCTTATATAATTAGGGGTTAAAATGGGTGGAAAAAGACCCAAATACTCTTTAAAAATAATTTAAAATTCATTAAACGGGACCTGTGATGGCTCGTGTGATGGTTAATTACTGGCTCGAAGGTCGCACATATTGAGTTCTTTTAACACATTAGAGAGTGGGAACAAAGTCATTGGATACTTGGGATAATACACTGCTATTATGTATCATTTTTATAGGATAACCTGGGAAGCTTACTTGATTGAACAAATGTCCGAATTCATGCCAAAGAGAACAAAATACTGTATGTCTTACATACCTGGTTATATAACTCTAAAACTAACCCAACTTGACTTCCCTCTTTTTAGATTACGTATCTATAATAGAATATATGGTAAACCAATATAAGCAACCAACTGGCACATTTAGGCTATTTTATGTCACCAAAATTATAATCGGGTAGTAAGCACTTAATCTATCAATCAAGGGTGTTATTTTAATCCCTTTCTCCTCAAATTAAAGCCACATACCATACATGTCCTTATAAGATTTACTGAATCCACCTTGGTTTCATTAGACCCTCTAAATAATACGCAAAATAGATTGGGCTGTAAACATATGCAATAATTAATTCGGTGGTGTACTGCCACACCTTTCTTCTATATTTCAATTCAAACTAGTGATATCTTTCTCCAAAATTAACTTGGAAACCTATAACATATACATACAAAATAGTTCATAAAATAGTCCCAAATCCCTTTTATTATAGCAATTAATTATTAAACTTATCATTGTTTGAGTTCTCAATAACAACACATCAATAATTCTCTCTCAAATTCATATATAAGGAGAACAAAATAGGGCAGTCACCTTACCTCCATTCTGTAACTTATCCTTTAAATTTGATCTTCTCAAGAACTTCAACTTCCACATTCCTTCATACTTTAAACCAAAGAAGAAAAGAGATCTCTTAATAACAAAGAAAAAGTGAGGAAGTAGCTTGTTCTATATTCTGCTATGAATTAATAATTAAGCACTTATAGAATGTTTACCTAATCTTTCATGAGATACTTAAGCTAAACCATAAGTGTTTTCACTTACCTTAGCTTGCATAGGTTGTGGTTTCTTCAAGAACCCTAGAAAGAAAAATAGGGCTGCTCCTAGTTGCTTAAAATAAAGTAGTGAGAATTTGTGAAGTATAACCTTTTTTTGTGACTTAAGAATGAGGAAAAATGACCCACAACTTGTTCTTATAAAGGCCTTATTTTTGGCCATCCACTTAGCTTAATTTTGGGTTTCAAATTTGGTCTAATTGGTCTAAGTAGGTGATGCACCTACTTAAAGATATTAAGCTTCTCAAAAGGGGTCAAAGTAGGTGATGCACCTACTTGCTTAGTTTCATAGTTGGGATCAATAATATTTGGGCCTTTCCAGATTTTGTGTTGGGCCATTTCTCTATTTTTCTTCTTCTTTTATTCAATTTGGGCCCAAATGAGTACATTAGTATAGGCCAGATCTGATCCATAGCCATGGGTCCATTAATTTGGTCCAAATAGCTTAAGTAGGTGACTCACCTACTAGCTTAATTAAGTCAAGCAAGCACCTCAATATTTTATTCCATTTTCAGCTTGTAATCCCTTTAATCTAACTTTCAACTTTTACACACTTGGTCACTTTATACTTTAGAATCAAATACCGGCTTACAATTTCAAGTTAGATAGTGGTATCAATGGTAAATTTATTGCATCACTTTAAAATATATGGGAAGTATCTAGAACTCTTATCTACACTATCAATACTCACATAACAAATCTCATTTGTTACCTATATCACAAGGCTATAGCAAGTTCCATATAAATAGAACAAGTACATACAAAATATCGGATGTTACATAATTCCCCTCTCAGGAACATTCATCCTCAAATGTTAGCATATCTATTAAACCAAAACAAGTTCAATTCTAAGTTTAATATCCCTATTATCACATAGTACTTATATATTATACTTAATTTTTATTCCTCTAATTCATCATTGTAATACCCCATAAATTTTCCTAGCTTAAACTCATCTTGAGAATGATAAAAAGTTGCTTCTAGAATGAGTGATGTTTATTTCATGTGGAATTCTTTAGATTTTGACTTTCTATGATGTAAGAAATTTAATTAGCTTTGCAGTGATATAAGATTTGCCTAAATACGATAATCGAGTAAGAATTTATGGCTATATAAAGTTCTAGTCACAAAACACCATTATTTAGACCCTTAGTGCATCGCAGAGCAGTGTCAAATCCCAATCGTCATTTTCTAGTGGACCTCTATGATGTTTACACATCGCGAAGAGGGCCAATTTCCCAGTTGTCAATTTCTTAAGGTCCAGCGCGATAATACCACATTGCGCCATGTCCCAAAATGGCATTCCAAATACGCACAATGATGGCTTCACATCGTAGAGTCTACCCAGTTCCCATTTGTCATTTTCCAGTGAACCACCGCGATAGTGGCGTGTTGCGGTGGCCACCCAGTTTGCAAAATATTGCATTTTTCAGTTTGGTTTGGCAGTTTAAAGAGGCCATTTTGGTCATCCTCCCAGCCCCAAATCTATCTTAAACATTGAATTAAACCACTCCAAAGCTCTTTGTGCTTATTTCATCACTTTCCTCTCAAAAGAAAACCCTAGATCATCAAATCTCTTTCTCCAAGAAATTCAAATTCCTCCACTAATTCTCCAGGAAACTCAAGATTAAGGATTCCCAATTCAAGAACTCTAAGAACTTATCTTCAAAAGCATCATAGGAATCCAAGATTCAAGCTTTGTCATCTAAGATCACCAATTAAAGTATGTAGGGTTTGAACAAGGATAATTCTTTCAACTTTGTGCCCAGAACTTTATTTTATTTCCAAATTTACTATAATTTATATCATTTCCCATGAAATTCAACTTAGGGTTTATACCCATTATCATTCTTTGCAAGATTATGAGATTTTCCATGATTTAAAAGTTGAAATACATGATTATCTTTATGTTTCCACACATATTGCTGAAATTTTAAGATTTTAAGATGATTTATAAATGTTTATGTTATCAACCATGAATTTTGAGATGTTTTATCATGAGATTAATACATTGGTCATTAAACCATATTTAAGGTTTGTTATTCAAAGAATTGTTGTTCTATAAGAACCCTATGATTAGAATTTTTTTAGATTATTGAGAAAGATTTGACCTTTTGGTCTCATAATAGTTTTGAAATCCACTTTACAAATTCAGATTATAGATTTACAGTTGGTTTTCATTATAATCCATTAGATTACTTTTAAAGTGGATTTTTCTGGAGATCTTAAGCATAATATTTGGAGTAGTATTTAGCACCGAGATGGATATGTTACTATGGTTTCATACCCTAGAACTACGTCCCAATATAGGATTTATATTATTCCGACTTCTATGTGGATGACTAAGATAGTGATCACTGAGATGAGATTGTTCTATTCCAATAGCAAGGGTAGAACAACCCTAACCTTATGGGGGCTATTCGTGAGACACCATGGATTCTCACATGGTGTACATGTCGGTTAGAAGAACCTCCCAAAAAGATGTCCCCTACTCTTAAAATAGTTTATTAGTTTAAAGCCTTAAGATAAAGTGTTTTCCTTACATCTTAATGGTAAAGATTTTCAGAATAGTTCCTCAGAAAATAATAACTGAAAGATTTTATAAAACTAAGTGTAAAGTCTTACAAAGCTTACTCAGATTATGCTTTAAAGAAAGATATTGCTTTTAGATTTCATATATAAAGAGTGAGTCCTTTCTACACTTTGACAATATGATTTAAAGAGAGAATGCAAGTACAGCGTTTAGAACTAAATGTTATGACTCACTAGATTTATAAATTATGATTTGTTACTCATGATTTTCAGTATTTTAGATATTCCAGCTTATGCGAGTCATTTACATTTAGCATGCATTGTCTTACAAATTACGATGATTGATTTTACATTTTACTAATGCATTCACCCCCATATACTTAGTACATACTCAAAGTACTAATCCATATATACGTCTATATGCTAAATTATCTCTTAATGTAGGTATCAGTTCATTTGTAGCACGCATCCCATATTCAGATAGATTGCAGCTTCCAGTCAGCAGGCGATGAGCCCTCTTAATTTAAGGGCTTGAGTCAGCCATATAGTTTGAGTAGTATTTTATTTTATTTATTTAGTCATATTAATTTGGGATAGTTAGGGGCCATGTCCCAGCTATCTATAGTCATTATAGTAGAGGCTTTACAGATGTTATTTAGAGTCAATTATGTATTTTTAGTCCCTCTTTCAAACTTTATTAGAATGTAAAAGTTGTATTGATATTGTATTTTTACTATATTCCATCATTATTATGTTTTTGTGTAGTAAACTTAGACGTTTTATGCATATCATTCATTTGCTTATGAGTTATGCCAGTAAAAGGGTTAGCTTGGGATAACTTGTAGTCCTAAGCACCTTTGATATTTTGGGATAGATTTTTGGGGTGTTACAAACTTGGTATCAGAGCACAAGGTTCAAGTGTCCTAGAATGCCGTGTCTAGTAGAGTCTTGCAAAACGGTACAGAGATGTTTGTACTTTTCTTCAAGAGGCTACGATGCATTTAAGAAAAGTTTCTCTCCTTTCATACTCTAGATCATGCAGTAAAGTTGTTCCTTCAGAATCTTCTATGTATTCGTGTGTTATCCCAAAATTCCTAAACTATGTATTATTCTTTAGCTAACATAATTAGCAAGTTCTAATTCCTCCTCAAGTAATGTTCTCAGATTTGCTAGCAGAAGTTTCGAAAGTCACCCAAGAGTCTTGAGAGGAGATCCCTAGTGTGTTAAGTTCCTTAAGTTGAAAGTTTATGTTCTCATCCTTATGAGTTATTCAGTTGAGATAGAATTAGATATGTATTCAGATTTCCTATTAACTTTTTTAGTATAGATAGTGCTCATACGAAGAGATAGCATGAACCTAGATTGTTGAATAGAGTTTGCATTTGAGGGATATTATGAGATTTAGCTTTATGATTTATGAATAGTAGAGCATTATTATAGTTGGAAGTATATGTTTAGAAGAGTAGTGGGAGAAAAGTGAGTGTCAATTGATAGAAAGTTTAGAGGTGAATTGATGCATGTTATATATTTTGCATTATGGTGATATGTCCTCGTGTGTTAGTTTAGAGAAAGATAGAGAAGTAGTTATTAGTTAAGGAGAATTATTGTTTGCTTGAAGTATGAAAGGGTTTATTGATGATAGTTATTATGTTGGAAAAAGTATCGGATATTAATAAAGTATTTGGTGGTTTAGTCTCATTAATTTAAGCTTCCGTTGAGATTACAAAAAGGAATTTAGGTGAAACTTATAGAGATGTGATAGTAATCTAGATGTATAGAAGGGTAAACAGTGATGATGCATAGAAGGAGGATGTGTTAATGGATTATGATAAGATAGGCCATGTGATTATGATTGATTATTTTGTTATAAAGTTCTAGTGGACTAGTGTTTCTTGATGTTTCATTGCATAGCTTCCAAGAGAGAATTGAATGTGATATTGGGTTATTAAAGTATGTTTAGCACTAGATGTTAAGTTCAAACAGTTGATGGCCATCAAAGTGGATGAAATGATTTCTTGGTTAGTGATTCTAAGAAATGATCTAGTAGGCTTGAACAGTGTATGCAAGAGTTTGAGTCCATTTTTTTTCGTAATTAGGCATGATATTGTAGAAATGATGAAGAAGTATGCCCAAGGTGATATATGATTGCTTTACTTTCTAAGTTTATTATGTGTTTTGTGTGGTTGGTAGTACCGTTGAGTTGCTAATTGGAAGAAGACTAGTTAGTTGGTATATGGTGTTCTAACTAGCTAAGTTAAGGAGTTTTAATTGATGATGTTGAGCCTTCTTGATATGATCCTAGTTCTTATGGTTTATAGATATAAGTTTGGGGATGTGATTTTATTTGATATTAGCAGAGTTTAAAGGAAGCAGTATGGTTTATTAAAGGTTGATGATATCTATGTTAAGTGTTAGAACCTAAGTTTGAATCCTTAAAGATTGAGCAAATATAAATAAGAGTGGAATCTCTAGATGATGTGAACTCATGATATAGTTATACTTATGAAGATTCTAAGTTAGTAAGTGTTCAATATATTATGTGATGAAAAGTGGGGTCTATAAAGGGATAGAGTTATATCTCGAAAGGAAGTATTAGAAGTGGGTTTTTACACTTTCAGGTGGTCTTCCAGAGTGAGTTTATTACTTGTGTGTATTGTTGTGTTCTAGACTCTAGAGTTTAGTGATTGTAGTTCAGTTTAGAGTTTAGTAAGAGTTCCACAGACTTATAGTGACGGCTTAAGCCTAAGGGGGAGATGATGCCAAAGTCAGACTTCCGAATTTTAGTAAGCGATGCTAGTATGTTATAAAACATCAGAAAGCAAGGATAAGGCTCAACCTATTCTTATTTTAGTATTTGTTTTTCAGTTATTCCAATATCTACTCATGCCTTATGTGTAGTACCCTGACCATAGCTCATGTTCATGTGTATAATAGAGAGTCATGTATTCTTCCCGTTTCTAGTAAGAGGAGTTCCATTTCATCCAGCAGTTGGAATCACATTCCATAAGTTATGAACTCCCAATTCAGGTCATATAGCTCATGACTTAGGTACTCATTCTTTACGACATGTTCAGTTACAGTACTCATGCAACGCTCTTAACGATCAGCAAAATTCAAATTTATACCTTGTACGTACTTATATTAGATCTCCTTAGTGAATCCATTCTTTAGGCCTCAGTAAAGTGTCAAGTTCTACTTAGTATCCTTTCATGTTTCATACCCTGGCATTCCAACCTTTTAGTGACCTTCCCTAGGTCAAGATAGAGATGATGAGTAATTCTGTGGATAGGAGATAGTAAATCTGTTATGTTTGGGAAGATTATTGTAAGCTAGTTTTATACAGGTCAAAAAGTTTGAAAATTTTTTTAAGGTGAAGTTTATTTCTTTTGTATGACTCGATTAGTTGAGAATCTTTTATGTGTATCATTCTAAATATTAAATGGTCCATGGAATTTATTATTGATAGAGGTATTAGAGAATATGAGAAAGATGCTCTTATAGGTATTTGTTAGAAGTGCATGTGTGGTCATGAATATAGGCTAGAACATTATATTAGTGTATAAGAGGATAGGCGTGTGGTGCATTAATGAATTTCTAGTAAGAGGTTGAATTTAGTCATTAAGTGATAAGAAGAATCCTCCTAGAGTGAGTAGTTGGGTGATAGCGCTTGGGGTATTGAATCCGTGGTTCAGACTAGTAGTATTGGTGTTATGTGCAATGCCTTGTGAATTTCAAGTTGGGCTTGATCATGATGAGAGAATTTGGTACAGTTTAGACTTTAGTAGACGGATTTATCAATGCTATGTGAGAATTATAAGTTGAATCAAGCGTGTATGGTATTTGAGGGGAATAGTATAGTAAGGGAGTGTTTGAGAAGTGTTGCTAAGCTTGAAAGTAAGAAGTTGCTTTGATTAAGTCCTAGAAATTCTATCTTGACTTATGATTTATAAGTTTATGTTCCATGCTATAGATCCATAGCAATGTTTAAATCCCTAATTAGATGTTTTGTTCAGATCATAACCAAAGTTCTTTATTCCCTAGTAGTATTAGAAGTTTCTTAGAAAGGTGTTGAAGAAAAACCCCATCTGAGTATGAGCATTCAGTATGATCCCGTTTATATAGCCTGCAATCGAGTTTGTTAGTCAGGCAGACGAATCTCTATAGTTTTTCCATCTTTCAATTTAGACTAGTCTTACTACCAAAAATTTTGTGAGTATGAATATTTCAGTAGATTCGTCATGCATCAGTTTAAGATTCAGATACTAAGTCATGATTCAGATCATAAGTATTTTGCGTATCATCTCAGTCTTTTCCTAGTATTTCAACTAAATAAGTATCATTCTGGGATGAACGATACCAAGGGGGAGATATTGTAATACCCCGAGTTTTCACATAATAAACCTCTCATTCTTTTTCTTACGAAATTAGATCTAGCCAAAAGAAATTGTTACCCCAAAGTTGACTCTCTCGTTTTGATCTAAGCTATATAGTTATTTTTATGTAAGTTCTTGCCCTCACAAAATTAATTAGAAGCTTAGAATGTTTTAGATTCAGTTGCTCAGATCACTTCAATTGTGTATGCTATCTTATGTCCTCAGATTCCACAAAAATTTTAGTTTGACTAGCCACATTTGAGGACGAATGTTCTCAAGGGGGAGATATTGTAATACCCCACAACTTTTCCTAGCTTAAACTCATTCGGAGAACAACAACGAGTAGTTTCTAGAATGAGTGATATTTATTTCGTGTGAAATTCTATAGATTTGGTCTTTCCATAATGTAAAATTGAATTGGTTTTGCAGTGATATGAGATTCTCCTAAATCTGATAACCGGGTAAGAAGTTGTGGCTATTTAATGTTCTAGTCGCAAAACACCATCATTTAGACCCTTAGCACAACGTGAAGTAGTGTCAAATCCTAATCGTCATTTTCTAGTGGCCCTCCGTGATATTGGTGTATCGCGGAGAGGGCTAATTTTCTAGTTGTTAATTTCCAGAGGTCCAATGAGATAATGGCGCGTCGCGCCATGTGCCAAAATGGCATTCCAAAGGGGCACCACAATGGCTTCGTATCGTAGAGTCTGCCTAGTTTCCATTGTCATTTTCCAGTGAGCCACCGCGATAGTGGTGCATCACGGTAGCCACCCAGTTTGTAAAATGTCACATTTTTCAGTTTCATTTGGTAGTTTAAAGAGGGCATTTTGGTCATTATCCCAGCCCCTAGTCCATCTTAAACATTGAATTAAACCCCTCCAAAGCACTTTGTGCTAATTTCATCACTTTTCTCTCAAAAGAAAACCCTAGATCATCAAAGCTCCTTCTCCAAGAAATCCAAATTCTTTCACTAATTCTCCAAGAAACTCAAGATTAGGGATTCCCAATTCAAGAACTCCAAGAAATCATCTTCAAAAGCATCATAGGAATCTAAGATTCAAGATTTCTCATCTAAGATCACCAATTAAGGTATTTGGGGTTTGAACAAGGATAAATTTACTGCAATAACCTTCTATAATAACCTGCTAACCCAAGGAAACAACAAATCTCTATAGGTGTTGTAGGTTTTGTCTAGTTCTTCACAACTTCTATCTGTTGAGTATCAACCTTTATTCCTTTATCAGATACAATATGACCCGGGAATGCCAAAGATTTTGACCAAAATTCACATTTAGAAAACTTTGCATATAGCTTACGATCTCGAAGAATCTATGAAACCTGTCATAAGTGACTGGCATGGTCCTCCTTTGATCTCGAATAAACAAGAATAGCATCTATAAAAACTATCACAAACACATCTAAGAATGGCTTGAACACCCTATTCATCAAATCCATAAAAGTTGTGGGCACATTCGTTAGCCCAAAGGACATGACTAGAAACTTGTAATAACCGCACCGTGTTTGAAAGGATCTCTTGGGTATGTCCTTTTATTTCTCCCTCACTTGGTGGTAACTTGACCTCAAATCAATCTTTGAAAATGACTTGGCGCCTTGCAACTGGTCGAATAAGTCATCAATTCTCAGAAGCAGATATTTGTTCTTAATTGTCACCTTATTTTGTTGTCGATAGTCAATACACATTCTCATTGAGCCATATTTCTTATGCACAAATAACACTGGTGCGCCTTCGGGGGACATACTAGGATTATGAATCTTTTTTCTAGCAAGTCTTTTAATTGCTGTTTCAACTCCCATAATTCTGTCGGAGCCATTCTATATGAAGGAATTGAGATTGGTTGATTACCTAGAATCACATCAATACCAAACTCCACTTCTCTTTCTGGAGGTAAACCTCGAAGATATTTAGGTAATAATATATCAGGAAATTAATTTACCACAAGAATAGTTTGAAGAGTTAGGGGCTCTACATCTGTATCCTTCACTCTAACTAGATGGTATATGTAAGCCATGAAAATCATTCTTTTTTCTTTAAAATAAGAAATAAATTTACCTCTGGGCGCACCAATGTTACCTCTCTATTTAAGGACTGCCTCCCTTGGAATATAGAAATACACCCTCTTAGTTCGGTAATCTACTGTGGCATAATAAGAAGCCAACCAATACATACCCATTATAACATCAAAATCTACCATGTCTAACTCAACAAGGTAGCCATTGTATTGCGACCACAAATAGTTATTATACAATTTTGATACACTTTCCTAGCTATAATAGATTCACCAACCAACATAGACACTTCAAATGGCTTACTAGCAATTCTGGTGTTCTTTTTTAACTTTCCAGCAACTAATGGAGTGACATTTGATGGAGAATACACCTATAAGCACATCCGGAGAATCCTCAAAATTTTATCGATCCGCTAGAGCATATGTACGATTCTGAACTCCATTAGAGCTAGCAGTTTCTTTAGTACCTCCAACATGACCTATAGGTTGTACACCCCTTCTTAAAGAAGGAACTAAGGATGATGATGCAACGGCTAATCTAGCAGGTTATGCCATACCACCTATGCCCATTTGTGGGCATTCTCTCATCATATGCCCAAACGTACAACACCAAAATCAAGAATTTATCCCAAATCAATATACTCCAAAATAAAGCATTCCATATTATTTACATGGCTGCCAAGGAGGTCTTAATTGTCTCATACTCCCTTTGTCTTAATACCCTACTGTTCGTGAACTTTGACTCTCACTTTATTGCCCAAACTGGTTACCTTTAGACCCTTGAAACTGTGGTAGAGCACTAGCTGCAGAATAAGAAGATAATGGCCTCGACGGTCTATTAGAAACTTGAGGCCTAAACTTTTCTTGGGATGCCATAAAATGCCCCATAGATTTGTCTCTATTGGAATACCCTCTTTCCAATTCTTGCGTTCTTCTTTTTTTGCCTCCACTCTTCATTTTTTTGTGCATAAACTTATATCATTGCTATGTCTATGTCTTTGTTCAAATTAGCAATAGTACAATCTCTAACAATAGATGGATCCAATCTATCCATATATCGATAAACTCTATCATCTATAGTAGCTACTACATTAGGGGCATACCTAGCTAAGGAGTTAAATCAGAGGATGTACTCCCTCCTGCTCATATTTCCTTGGCAAAGATTTAGGAGCTGATACCCACGAGCCTCTAAAATATCAAATGGAAGTTAATGATCAAGAAATGCCTATTTAAACTCTTTCTAAGTAGCTTAAGGTGCATCGATACCCCTAGATAATTTCCAGTCTTCATACCAAAATATAGCTTTCCCTTTGAATCTATATGCTGCTAGCTCAACTGTCTCTTTACTAGATATATGCATGATATCTAGAGCCCTTTGGATTTGATCAATAAAGTCCTTTGGGTCTTCATTAATATCTGATCTAGTGAATTTGGGAGGATCTAGCTTAAGGAAATCCTGTGTCCGTATGCTAGCTGCCCTATCTGCACCACTAGAGCCTATTGTCCTATACTTGATTTTAAGAAAAGCAAAAAATATTTCATATAAATTGGATTTGCCTTCGAGCTTGAGTTATATTCACCCAGTTTTCCATGTGTCGATGTTGAATAAGTGTGTCAGTGATCCTTCTTTGGTAGTACCTATTAAGATTATTTGTATTTTAGTTTTCTTGTCTTATGATAAAGTCCTAGTTTGGAGTTTTGATAGGCAAGTGTGTCATTTAAGGTCAAGGAACGTGGCTTCGGTAAAGGTTCTATGGAGGAACCAAAAGGTTGAAAAAGCTACTTGGGAAGCTAAAGAGGACATGAAGTCCAAGTAACCATTCTTGTTTCCCAGGATAGATAATCATTCTTAAGGTAAAAGTTTTCCTACTTTTTCTTTGTTTTCTAACTTTATTAAATGAATTATGGTTGTATTTCTGTATTACAATCATGCTAATAAATACCTTGACTCCTTATTTAGGGATCAATGATCATGGGGGGAGGTGTAATGTAATACCCTAAATTTTTGCCTTTAAAAATTTCTTGAGTTTTGAGCTTACTTCCCAAGATACGACTCACCTAATGAGTTGCAAGGTCTCCTTACGACTCGCGGGGCTCAAGTTTTAGGCTGACCAGTAAGGGTGCCAATGTTTTTATCCTGATCATAATATAGACCTCATGAGTCATAAGGAGTGGCCTCAAGCAGTAGGGAGTGACTCATGATGAAACTAGTGTAGGTGTTCAAGCATTGTTGTGGTTATGACTAGGACCCTACGGGTCTTAAGGTCTATGTATGAGTCATAATGTGTGACTTGTAGGGTTAAAAGTGAAGAGAGCCCATGTCTTTGCCCAAACTACGAGTCATGGTGACGACTTTTAACCAAACTTCATGATTTAAAAACACTTTTGGGGTCTTATTATAACTATAAAAGAAATCAAAATAGACTTCTTTTCACTCAAATTCCTCAAAGAAAGAATAAGGCTAGGTTTTCTCAGGGTTGATCATCCAGGGCTTAGAGTTTGATTTCTTTCCATAATTCCTAATACTTTCAGGCATGTAATCTCTTCCCTTAAACTTGTTTTCTCTAAAGGCATGGGTTTTATTATTATTGATATGGATTTAAATGTGAAATTAATTTAGGTTGAGGGTTTGGTATGATCGTTACTTGAATTGAATTTTCATGGCTATAATGCATTTTTTTATGTTTCCCCTATGTATTTTGAAGCCCATTAGGGTGAATGGGGTGGGGTTCGAGGCATTCAACCAAATTTGATGATTTTGATTTGGAATTTGGTTTGGAAATTCTGTTCCCTCAATCCAGTTGCGTAAGTGGCTTTTAAATATGGATAATCACATGATTTGGCTTACTTCTCTAAACTATTACATTTCATAAATGATTAAACTGATAAAAATAGTTTTGGAAGGCCTTGCTATCTATGTGTTATATTAATTATAAACTACGGGGGTCGAGGCATTACCCCAAGTTGATTTTTAGAAACTACGGGGGTCAAGGCATTCCCCCAAATTTAACTTGATAAATCATGGGGGGTTGGGGCATTCCTCAAACATGATGAATTATTAAAATGGTATAATGAATATTTACTTGCAAGTGTAGTTGGTATAGAGATACCAATGGTATATGCCATATTAAATAATTCTTGGTTAATGAATGAGAATGTGTAAACTATTTTAATTGGGCTTAAAGGGGATTATGTAGCTAGCCGTGAAAGTGGAGGTCTTGAAGGACTAATACTGGAAAGTTGCATTTGTGTTGTGGGGATTGATCTTAATGATCGTGTGCATGTGTCACACTTTAGACGTATATTTGTATCTTTGATTGATGTGGGGTCAGGGAATTCCCTGGTATTCCTTGATACCTCTAGTTCATGTGGCTAACATATACAGGTGCCCTTTTGGTGGTGGGATCCGGACCCATATAGCCTGTCGATACCTTTTTTGTGAGGATTGATGCTACACAATCCAGCCAATGTTTTGACCCTCATGCTAAACTCCGTTCCCTATCTTGGCATACTATATATACATGTATATAATTGGGTGAATTGGTTTTGAATGATTTTGGACAGATTTAATCATGACATTACTTTATGCCTTTCATGAGTTACATGCTAGTGCTCACCCTACTAACCGTCCCCAGATGTTGTATTCCCATGCGATGTAGGGTCTGGAGATATTTCTGTTTCCTTGCGCAGTGATAGGAGATTCTAGATTATTTGTTGGTCTGTCTTAAAGTTGTGAGCTTTCATTTTCTGGAAGGCCTATCATTTTAAGGCATTGTTTCATTATGTTTTAGGTTATTCATTTTGGACAGATTTTTGCTATGGTCGGGGGCATGTCTTGACTTAGGTGTTTTTGGTTATTAGATGCTTTGTGGATTACAGTTGATTAGGATGATTGTTGAAACTCTTAGATTCCTTTCTAAGCTAGTTGATTTATCAATCTTGTTATACGTTCGGAACACTGCTCTATCTTATTATAAGTTTAGAACTCAACTCTATCTTTTTATATATTCATAATTTATCCACTACTAGTTGTATTTTGTTCTATTTGACTTGGCAAAGGGGGTGGTCTTTGGTCCTCGGTGGACTAGAGATACTCGTCATGGCCAGGCCCTGGTTTTCATCATGACATTTATTAATCATATTCGGAAACCATGCCAATTGACGTATGTATTAAGCCATAAATCATATTCATAAGTTATATCCTTAGATATACATACGAGCAATATCATTAGAGGATACTCAGAATTAATATCAATCCTTCAATATCCAACTAACATACTCAATAATTATATTCAACCTCATCAAGCGTCAAACCTACCATTAATAAGAGTATATCATTCTTAATTGAGCTACAAGGTTATCACAAGTGTTGGCCTAAGGTGGGTCGACAGAGCCTACTTCTAATCTCTGAAAGTCCACTTAATGAAAATTCTTCCCCGGACTAGGCTAAGATATCTATGTTCAATCCTAGTTGTTGAATAAGCCATAATTATCCCTAAAAGAGTAATCTTTCTCAAACATAAATCACTAAGGCAACCCTACCTACAATAACAGTAACTAAGGCAATTCCCTTAACTTGAGCAATTAAGGTCAATTTTACTCTAACATGAATAACAAGGAAAATTTCACATACCTTGAGTAAGGCATTTCCATTCTAAATATATACCACAAATCTCATCGACATAAGCATGAATTACTACGCAAACTACTCTATTCTAGGGTTTCAAGATATCCTAACGGCACAACTACACCAAATACTCTTACTCAGACTTCCAACACCTAAATCATACCCCATGTCTAACATGATATCATAATCATACTAAGATATAGCTCAATCTATGAAGAAGGTAAACCTGCCCTTCCTAGATACCAAGAAAAGTCCGAAGAATTTGCTAAATTTTTAATTTCCCCTGTGGAGAAGCTCTCATAGGGTGCCATGCTATCAAAATCACAATCTACTAATCAATACGAGAATAATGATACCCATATTACAATATTGTTCTCCGGGTAAAAAATTATGTAAAAATCCCACGTGGGACCTATTTATGAAAATTGTGTTTTTGAAACTTGCTCAACGTTGCCCTATGCTTAAGAAATATTTACCCTAAAAATGGGTAAATTTTAGCTATTGTGGTGCTAAAATTAATCCACCCAACTTTTAAGGATTTTAAGAAGCGAAAAAGAATTCTAGCAAGAAATTAATGGATACTCACCACAAATTTAAAGGAGAAATGCGTAAATAGTCTTTATCCAAGCCCCAAAATCGCCCACAAATTTTATCCCTAAGCTTTTCCACGTTTTAGAGTTTAAATATCTTCAAAATAGATGAGAAGTGGTGAAAAATAGGCTAAGTGCAGTATTTATACCCTTCCTAGGTCAGCAGGTGCCACTTAAGCGGACACTAGGCCACTTAAGCGGTCACGGGTTAAGTGACCTAGTGCCTCTTTAACGATACCCTGACGATTGCATAATTACCACTTAAGTGGTCCCTTGCCTTTTTAGCGGTTACCACTTAAGTGGTGGTTGTTCCTCTTTAGCGGTATTCGACCAAGCCAGCCTAACGACCTAAGTGGTTAGCTAGGTACTTTAGCGGACCTCTGCTTAAGTGACCTAAATAGCTGCTTAGTCGGGTGCACCAACAGAGTTGGCCAGCTAAATCATCAAGTTTACTTTGGGTTTCTGCCAACCCTTTGAGATTCATCCGATATCCTATATATGAAAATAGGTTATGTTACCCTACTGAATTTGACATTTTGAACATAATGGCATAATAAAAATTTCCATCCGAGGTTATTTTTAAAAAAAGTGGGTCCACATCTACTTTTCATTTCTCCTAACTTTCAACCAAAAGCTATAATTAAGCCTACGTGCTTCGGGAGCTGAACCATGATCCACCGAATATAAAATCTATATTGCAAAACTATTGGTATAATTAGAATTCACATACGAGATCATTTGATTGATGTTTTATCCTGGTAGCCAATATGAGCCAACAAAGAATTCAAAATAGGTAATTGATTCTAAAAACCAAATGAATTGCCCTATAACCGAACTATCTGTTCCAGTAAGTCATAAATAACTTGGGGAAGCTATAGGATAACTCTAAATAACAAAACTAAGCGGAATATAGAAAATAACATGAAGGGTCATTACAACAGCACTTGACATTGGGTTCCTTGTAGATCCTTAAAACAACATTCAACATTGGGTTCTTGTAGAACCTTAATAAGATGTTGAATTTCTTGCTGAACCTTATTGAAGTTTTGACATATAAAGGTGATTACACAATTATTTCTCTCCTGGTTTCAAAATATAATTCTTTATCCCTGTGTTTCTTTACAAGTCTTGAATCATATTCAGATTCCATACTTCAAAACTACTCATACTCTAATATTGTCTACTCGTGCTATCATTATTCTTTAGGAATCTCATTCAATCCTAAATCCAGAAGTACAAACGACCTGATTCTCGTAAACTAAAGATATGTACGCGACTTAAAAAAAAATATCCGCCACACTATTTTTAAAATAACCACCTCTGATTACTTTAATTCCATCAAATCATTTTCTCTGTTGGTCTAAATTTCCTACGATGTCAAATTTCGTTGCTCGATAATTCTTTTATCATTCTCAAGCAATGAAGAGCAGTAGTTGACACTCAACTTTGACCTCCCAATATGCCTCCTAGGCTGCTATTTTACCAAAAGCTATTAATTTTGAATATTAAATTTTTTTACGATTTTGGTATCAAATGAATATTAACGTGTCACATTCCTAATCTTTCAAGTAAAAAATTTATTTTTTTGGTAATTTTTATATTTTTTTAATATAATTTCTAACATAATTTATTTGCAAAAAAATGCACAATCAAAATTTACAAATATTTTTATTATTATTAATATTACTATTATTATTATTATTATCAATTTTAGTGTTATAGCATTGCTTAAAGTTCATTTCAAATCATATCGACAATTTTATATGATATTTTTACATAACATTAATCTCATATGCATAATGTATTTTTAAGAATGATGATTATTATTATTGAGACTTTATTACATTTATTAAATAACAACAAATTTCACGTAATTTTTAAACTTATTTATTTTCTTGCCCTATTTTGTTCAATTTATGATAATTCTAGCCTAAATTTTGTCCAATTAGACTCAATTTAAATTTTCAAATCCAATTTTGTCTTACTTTTAAATTCCCTATAACTTTAAATCTTAGTCGTTTCTCAAAACTGATCCCAAGGCTAAGATATAATCTCCACTTTATTTTCCTTTATACTAAATACCCTTTACCCTAATCCCATTTCAAATAAATAAGCCGCACACCCCCTTCTCCTTCGTCTCTCTTATCTTCTCTCTAAACAAACCACCTCTCCCTCACGTCGTTGAGTACATCATTGTTACTGCTGCTCCTTTCCCCTCTCCCCATTCTCTTTAACTTTATTCAACCTACCACCGTTCTAGCCAGCTGACTATTGCTGCCATCATCTGTCACCGTTGACTCAATAGAAGTGATGACCGATGAGGCACCATCAATATCACGCCACCGCTATTCCAGCCAAATTTTTTTAAAAAAAAGGGTAAATTTCATGAATAAAATATGACTGTTGCTAAGAGTAACAACACTAGGAGTAGGGGTGATCTAGTACCTAAGAGGTCAAATCTAAAGAGAAATACTAAAGTTTTTCAGAAATGAGTGTAAAAGTATTATTATCGAATGTGAGGTCTATAAGCACTCAAAATTCATTCCTTAGAATTTAGATATTGAATAAACATCATAAATTTCCTATAATAGCTTTGATGGAACCTTTTTAGAATGTAATACAGATTCAAAGATATAAGAGCAGATTATGCATGCCTTATGCAAATTACAATCAAAATTGTAAGATCTGGGTATTTAGTTAGGAACACATTCATATGAATGTCATTCTTGATGCTAAAAAACATTTGACTTTAAGGATGTTCTTTTTGGAATCTAGTCAATCAATTTTACTTACAATGACATATGTCAAATATGATGCACAAGAAAAATTGGCATTATGGGATGATTTATATACTTTGAATTTAGAAATTAAACTACCTTGGTTGATTGGTGATGATTTTAATATCATTCTGAGTGATGAAGAGAATATAGGAGGACTACCTATTTATCCTCAAGAATATAATGATTTTTCTTTCTATGTGAATTCCTGTGATCTTGTTGATGTCAAATTTAAGGGCAGTCCATTTACTTGGTGGAATGGCAGAATAAAAGTTAAATGTATTTTCAAAAGTTTGGATAGAATTTTGGTGAATCAATCTTTCTTGGGTTGTTTTGTGTTAATAGAATCTGATTATTTAGCTAGAACTGGGTCACATTATGCCCCATTTCTATTGTCTTATGGGAGTCAGTCCTCTGCTGTTAACTAGCCTTTTAGATTTCTAAAATTTTGGACAAAAAAGAAAGATTTCAAATAGGTGGTTAAGATAACTGGATAACAATATATGACAGTGAAATTTTTGTGAGTCTAAAGTAAAAATTAAAAAGAACAAAGTTGGCTTTATAGATTTTTTCAAGCAGATGACAATTAGAAAGGAAATTATGAGAATAAAGGAGGAATTATTTGAAGCTGATCCATCAACGTAAAACAAAATGGGTCTTTATAAAGAAGAAACTGAGTTGAAGAAACATGTTCATTATGAAGAAACATGTTCATTATGGTATCAAGTGGTATACTGAAGGGGGAAAAGAAAATAACATTTTTTTCATATTTTTGTTAATGGTAGAAGAAGAAGATTATCTATCAATAGAATCAAAAACAAAAAGGGAGTATGGGTTGAAGGGTTTTACCAGATGGCTGGCGCTGCTGTGGATTTGTATCAAAAATACTGCACAAAAACTCAGACTACTACTGAATATTCATTGCTGAAGGTTATTCATAGTATGGTATCTGCTAATTTAAATAGGGATATTAGTGCTTTGCCAACCAGAGAAGAGGTTGAAAAAGCTATATTTAAACATAATGGTGATAGTGCTTCTGGCCCATATGGATTTTCTTGTTTATTTATCAAAAATACAAGGATATTGTTGGGGAATATGTGTACAGAGTAGTGATTGTTTTTTTTCAAGGTTACACTCTTCCTAAATTCATCACTCATATTAATTTGGTGCTATTTCCTAAAAAGATATCATACAATTTTTTCAAACATGAAACCAATTAGTTTGAGTAATTTTCAAAATAAGGTGATTTCAAGGATTCTTCATGATAGATTAGAAGACGTGTTGCCTAACGTTATATCAAAGAATGAATTTGGTTTTGTGAAAGGGAAGAGCATTACTGAAAATGTTCTCTTAGCTGAGGAGATTATTAGAGATATTAGGAAAAGAGAAAAACCTGAAAATATTGTTATCAAAATTGATATGGCCAAGGCTTAAGATAAAGTAAACTAGAATTTTTTGGTCAAAGTGCATCAGAAGATGGGTTTTGATAACGAGGTGGTTGATAAGATTTGGAGAGTACTAAATAATATTTGGTACTCTGTATTAATAAATGGTCAGGCATATGGTTCCTTTCATTCCATTAGGGGGTGAAGCAAGGGGATCCTTTATCACTTTTTTTATTTATTTTATCTGCAGAAGTTCTTTCTAGAGCTCTAAACTCATTATATATGGAAAGTGGTTATAAGGGTTTTGGTCTACCAAAATGGAGTGATGATATTAATCATCTTGCTTATGCAGATGATAACATCATAATTAGGTCTACAAGTAAGGATTCTTTGAAGATTCTAATGGGGAGTATCAGGAGATATGAGGAGCAATCTGGATAATTAATTAACAAAGAGAAGAGTTCATCCTATATGTATCATAAAGTTGCTCATTCATATATTAGGGAGGTAGAAAAATGCACAGGCATTTCTAAGATGATACAAACCAACTACCAAACACACGAGAAAGTTACGAAAACAAATAACAACCAACCTAGGATTACAACACATACACGAGAACAAGATGAACAAACAACAATAATGAAAGAATATATAGATAGTGAGGCATAGATTATTACAAGAAATAGGAACCAAACTGTGTTTCAAACACTAAACCCCTAGATACTCACAATAAAAGTACCACACTCTTACAAAAACCTCAAGGGCACCAAAATGTCCAAGCAATCTCTTTTTCAAGATGGGCAACCAATACAATATGAATCCACGTTCGGCCACAAGTGAATCCCCACTTGTAAAGTGATTCCACACTTGTTTAGACAATAAAGATTTATA
Source organism: Capsicum annuum (assembly GCF_002878395.1). NCBI lineage: Eukaryota > Viridiplantae > Streptophyta > Magnoliopsida > Solanales > Solanaceae > Capsicum > Capsicum annuum. The sequence continues at coordinate 88,655,713 of NC_061121.1, forward strand.
AGACCCCACAACATCCTAAGCTCAACTCAGTCTTTTAAGCTTGCTAAAGGGTCCTAGACTTAGAAAATTCTAGCTAAGTATTCAGACTTATTATTATTTTAGCCTTCATAAGTTGAAAACTCTATTACATGACTCTTATGACCATAAAGTATCGATCTTCAGATTGATTCATGATCAGAATGTCAGTAGCTCTTTTGAGATGAGTTTCAAATTTTTTGGACCTCGTTTGGACCACGTTTGGGAATCCAAAATAGTGCATAGATGCAATCTCAGCGCAGTGCGGCAGCCATAGCATCAATCAATATTTTTCTTGGCTCCCAGTGGCAATTTCCAGTGAAATGATACACACTCGATGTGGTGCGTTGGCTGTTACGCCAATACCAATAACGCGGTACATCGATCTGCGTATCGATAGTTCAGTTTTCAAGCATTAAACAGTCATATTCTTAAGGGTATTTAGGTCTTTTCCCATGTCCTTCAGCCCCCAAAACATGAGATTAAGCCCCTTCAGAGGCTAAATTTATTCATTATTCTCAAATTTCTCAAGAACAGAAACCCTAGGGGGGTCAACTTCAAATCAAGAACTCAAGAAACCACCACCAATATTTCAGAATTCAGGAATCAAGGTATGTCAAGTGTTTATCCAAGGGTTCCTTCCACCCTTGGTGTCCAAGAAACTCTTTTAAACTTCAAGTAGCTTGGTTTCATGCTTTATATGATTTCGATTCAAGTGTATTCATGATTATAATATTGATTGGATTTATATTCCATGATTAAGTGCAAGATTTATGTAAAAAAAACTATCATGTATGTAGTATCATGTGAATTCATCTTAAAATATTGAATTGTGATGCTCATGTGTTGATTAGTATTATGTGCAAATACAATGCCTTCCAAGTGTTCGATGAGTTATTTATCAGAATTAAATAATAAAATTATATCATGATAACATATATTTAAGTTCATGTCATGCAAGTGTTTGCTAGAATGTCCCAATGAATGAATGATGATCAAGTAGTCAATTATCATATTTCATGATTGTGCCATGTCATATAATTTATGCTATCGAGTGCTGAGGGTATTTAATACCTGACAATTTAGCAGGTTACCTAGAGCCATGGTCAGTCTCAGGCTACTATCATTCATGTCACGATCAATAGTACTCTCAGTCAGTTACAAAACTCAGGAAAAACTCACTAGACTCAGTATCCATCCAATTTAGTATTCAGTTCAGGCCTCAGTAAATTCAGCTAGTTAACAAAATTCAGTAGTATTCTGTCAGTCAACGGAACTAAGTGAAGTCAACGGAACTAAGTGAACTCATTCCAGTTCAGTTAGACAGTATAATCAATAATCATTTAATCAAACATAGTATGAACTAGAAATCTGTTTAGTGTCTATTCAATTGGGAGTAGGATTCATCACCGAGTTAACCCAGGGATAGGGGCATTCCTGCTAGCAGAGAGGGTTTGAGCCGTAGTAGTAATACATGCGTTACAGAACTACGTAGCCAACATAGGTTGAGATATTTTTCTACCAGATATTACGAGGGTTGATACATCTCATTTGAGTTTTCCTACTAGTGAGGGTTGATGAAAGAACTTCTTGTTAGAGAGAGTTAACTTACAGCTTGTCTTTACTCGTGGCACAGTATTGGCACCCTTCCAATTGGGGCTATAGTTTGGACCCCAATCTATTTAGAAAGGGGTATGTCAGTTAGATGATTACCTCCCACTGTCTCTATTTTATATTCAGTCTTAGTACATAGTTCATTTCAGTTCTACAAATTCAGGACTGTTAAAAACAGTACTCCGTTCAGCATGAAACTCAGTATGGTTCCACAGAATCAAGACAATTAGATACAGTCATTCAGTTATCAGTAATTTAGTATCAATATACTTAGATGTTAGTTAATCAGTATCCAGACTCAGTAGCCATTGTTATCATGATCTCAGTTACAGTATATGTATTCATGCATGTACTCTCATTCAGTTATATTTATGTCATTCAGTTAGTATTGTTCATGCATATGATCCCATACATTTCATCCTACCTCACTGAGAATACCAGTACATTCAAAGTACTGATGCATACTTATCTCTTGCGGTATGATGTCTTATATCATATGTTCAGATGCACGGGCTCCCTATTATCCCTAGCAGTTACAGATTTTCAGTAGTAAGAGTTAGTGGTAAGTCCTCATAGTTCGAGGACATGATTATTATTTTAGCATTTTAGTTTATTTCAGTAATTGGAGTTAGTTGGGGACTTGTCCCAGTAACTCCATATTTCAGATGGTTTAGAGGCTTTTCAGACTAAAGTATTTTTAGAAAGATGTTTTAGTTTTTTGTTATTGTTATACCTTATTCAGTTTTAATTCTGTATTGAACCTTATGGCAAGTTTCTGCCTAATTTTTGTATATTACAGTATTATCCTTCAGTTATTGCAGCAGGTACCATTCATAGGTTAGCTTGTTGTTCTTCAGGATTATAAGAACTGTGTTGCATCTGAGGTACAGACTCGGGGCATTACAAAATTGGTATTAGAGCCTAAGGTTCAACAGAGTCCTAGGACGTCTGAATGTCGCATCTAGTAGAATCTTATGCATGGGTGTGTAGTGCGCCACACTTATGGAAAGGAGGCTATGAGGTATTTTACAAAAAGTTTCCCTTCTTTTAGTATTTATGTCATGCGAGTGAACATGAGCTCTAGTTAAACTCTCTATCTAATCCAAGTTTCTCTTCCTTTTATTGAATATGCCTCTAAAAAGGACTAAGGGAAGAGGAATGAGAGACCAGCTAGAAACCCAGCCCATCCAGCCAGATCTTCTGAAAAAATACGTCTCTCACGCTGAATTCAAAGCAGCTTTCACCACCCTAGATCATTCTGTGGCAGCCCAAAATAAACATCTAGCTACTATTCTGACCAACCAAATGGCCAATTCTGCTGCAGCCAAGATTTAGGATTTCACCCGAATGAACCTCCATCCTTTACTGGGTCTAAGTTAGATGAGTACCCTTAGGAGTTTCTTGATCAGGCATAGAAAGTTACAAATATTATGAGGGTGATAGCTAGTGAGAGTGCTGAGTTAGCCATATATCATTTATAGGATATGGTACACTATGGTTTAAATAGTGGAAGACAGAAAGGGCCGTAGATGCAGGGTTCATAGAATGGGAGGAGTTTGTTATTGCTTTTGTGTATAGGTTCTTCCTGCTAGAGTTGAGGGAAGTGAAGGTTTTGGAGTTTATAAATCTGAAGTAGGGAAACATGAAAGTGCAAAAGTATTCTCTTAAGTTTACTCAATTAGTTAGATACACTCCTCATGTGGTTGCAGATAGCAGATCTAAGATGAGTAACTTTGTGTTTGGCGGGTCTAGTAGTGTGGTCAAGAAATGTAGGACCGTAATGTTGATTAAGGGGATAGACATATCCAGTCTCATGGTCCATGCTCAGCAAATAGAGAAGTCTAAGAATAGGGTGAAGGAGAGGGAGAACAAGAGAGTGATAACAGGTAGTTTCAACTTCGCTTAGCCTAAGTTAGAGGGTAGGAATCATTCTCAGTTCTACCTAAAATCCTCAGTTCCATATCCGTCCTCATCCAGTGCTCCAGTGCTAAAATTCAGAGATGATAGTATAAATAGGGGACCAGGCCTTAAACCCCAGGGTAGTGTCAGTAGTGCCCGAACTAGTGCTCTTTATCAAAAGTGTGGAAGAAAGCACTAAGGTATCTGCAGAGCTGGCAGTGATGTGTATTTCAGTTATGGAAAGCCAATCCACAGGGCTAGACAGTGTCCTTAGGTAGGTTCTCAGAGTCTGTATAACTATCCCCAAGCTCAGTCCGATCGCCCAAATCAGCAGGGTGCTGCATCCAGTGCCACCAGTGGGCTGCGCCCCAACAGACTCTATGCTCTTCAGTCCTGACAGGATAAGGAAAGTTCTCCTGATATGGTCACGGTTACATCAAAAGTTTATCATTTACATGTTTATGCTTTGCTAGACGCCAGAGCTTCTTTGTCTTTTGTTACTCCTTATTGTTCTGAGGTGGTTTTATACACTTTTGTATCATTATTCTAGCTTATTTCGCCTTATTTTGAGAGCAATTCGGGTGCTTAAAGTGTTCATATTGATATAAACAAGCATTTAAGTGTCCAAGTGTGCATTTACAATGTCCAAAGTATTTTTCAAACAAGTTTGTGCTCAATTGAGTAATTTAGAGTTCAACCTGAAAAACTAGTTTTACTAGATTGAGCTAGCTATGTGTTTAGTTGATCTTCGTGATTCTAATGTGTTTGATTTGTTACAAATATTTTATTGGTGTAATTTTAGGTGGAATAACTTGTTTGTAATGTGCAAAGCTTAATTTAACTAAGTCAAGAGTCGGAATAATAAGTGGAAGATTATTGCGAATTTGCCGTATCTTAGCTTGTATTTTGAATTATCGTTTAGGTTTTCATGTTTTTTAATCTTAATTGTGTAGTGTATGATAATTTAGGAGGCTTGGTGAATTAAATACGATGATATAGTGATATTTAAAGACCAAAAATTCATTAAAAATATACTATAAAAGGCATGGGCAAAGGATAGAAGGCTCAACACTTAACCAAAATTTTAAAAAAAAATTCTGGTGAGTCAATGTGTTGCATCAATGGACACACAATTTACACTTAGAAAAGTTTTTGAATGCTATTCAAGTACACTGACGCGGACTCGACGCGTCGCGTCGCGTAGGTGTGTTCAAAAAGTCAAAGTGCGATGACACGGGTCTTGTACCATTATGAATTGAATTGAGATTTGTATACGAAAGGGAACAAGTTTGATTGGGATTATGATAATATATATATATTATATGGCAAGAACTTTTCAGAACACAAAACTTAAATTGTGAAGAAGATTTCGGTGAAATTGCATGGACACGTATCTTCACACGTCACCTGGACATTGGATGATATAAATTGGGAAATTCTTGGACATTAATTTCTTTGGTGGACAACTTGGGATCCGTGCAGCTCCCAAATCCCGCCAAAATTTAGATTAGTGTATATAATATATAAATATTACCTGGATACGTTAATTTGGACGACTTCGACACTGTTTTGGAGAAAAAGACAGAGGTGACTACACGTTTTATTAGGTTTTAATTTTAGTTATAATCTAGAATTTTTCATATCATGTATTCAATTATTTAAATTGTGATTATGAATATTATTGGCTAAAAATTTTCCTTTTCAGAATTAAAGATAAGAATATGAGCACTATTATTTTAGATTAAATTTGTTAATTTTGCTTATCATATTTAGTTGTTTGTTTATTCTTATTTTAACTATTTTATGGATTGATTACCCTTAAAAATACATATATTTTTGACCTTTTGATATCTAGGAAGGTAATAAGGAGATAGAACATGGGAATAAACAAAGTTTAGGTTTATATTCTTTTCCAAAATAAAGAATTAAACTTAGCGTCTAGGACAGGAATGTACTTAGATGCCTTACTTGATTCATATGTAGGATGATAGCTTTAATTCACTTAATTGGATTATTATATCCCCGCTCAACGATGTAGTTGTAATATCCACATCAGGTAAAAGATTATAGGTTAGAAAACTATGATCATGCAATTAACCCTAAGAATCAACAAGTAAGATAAGCAAATTAGCGGATGAGATTGAATAACATAGTATGATTATAGTGCTTTAACCCTGGGATTTTCTCTATTGATTGTTTCAAAAATTTATTTTTTTGCATTATTTATTTTATTTTTAATTTACAAAATAATTCAAAAGTCTTTTTTTTTTGCTTACTTTTGCACTAAATTAATCTAGAAGGCGAGCTAAAATTAAATTTTTGCCAAATCAATTCTTTGTGGGAATGATATTCGGCTTTCTTGAAGGCCACTATATTACTTGGTAGACCACGTGCACTTGCATATGCGCTTGGGTGCTGTCAAGTTTTTGGCGCCGTTTTCAGCGACCTGTTATTTGAAAATTATTTATTCTAGTTTTACTTTTAGATTTATTTGGTGTTTTTACGCTTGGTCTTGGTTTTATTTTTATTGGAAATAGGTTTCAATGTAGAAAGGTGTCTAGGGATCACGACTTGGTTGAACCAAGCTCCAAACTCAAGCAACTTTACCATCAATACAGGAGAGAAATAATCCTTCTCCTTAGAATTCCTTAATTCCAAGAAGACCAAGAGAATATTGTTCCTATGCTAAACAACAAGCAGCTGGTAGGAAGGTTAGGGAAGTGGTCGTCCCACTTCTAACGAACTTGACTTCCCAAATTCAAAGACCGACAGTTGGGGGGAATTTTGAGTTGTAATACAATATGGTGCTACTTCTTATTTGTAGTGAAGAGTTTGCAGGACTTTCACATGAAGATCCACAAGTCCACTTGCAGACCTTTATTGAGCTTACAGATACATTCACTCAAATTGGGGTGATACCAGATTATGTGAGGCTGATACTCTTCCCTTATCCACTTATTTGGGAAGCTAAAAGATGGTTGAACACAGAGTCGGCCAGTTCAATCACAACATGGGATGACTTAACCCAAAGGTATCTCATCAGATTTTTTCTATCAGGCTAGATTATGAGACTTCACAGTGAGATACTGAGCTTCAAATAGAAGCCTAATGAAAATATATATCATGCTTAGGAATAATTCAAGGCCCTTCTTTGGGATTGTCCACACCATCAATAGTCGAATGAGGTACTTGCTCATATTTTTGTCGAAGCTCTTGATCACAAAACAGAGATTTTGCTAGATTAAGTTGCAGGTGGTCAAGTGTTGGAGCTAACTTATGATGAGCTATACACAATGTTGAACCGTATAGCACAAGGAAATCTAGAATGGCATTTAGATTTTAAAAATTCCACAAAAAAATTGCAGATGAGTTGGAGGTGGACCAATTCACAACCCTATCAACTCAGTTTTCTGCATTGCAGAATTTGATCAACACATCATTCAACAACCTAAATTTGGGAGCAACACAACCTGCAGCCACTGTCTATACCATCCAACAAGCTGTAAGTTGGTGTAAAGTATGCAGAAATAGTGGTCATGCAGCTACCATGTGTTTTTTAACTACAAATCTATAATGTAAGTAGGCAATGCTCAAAGGCCAAATTATGGTAATGCCTACAACATGAAGTGACAATCAATCATAGAACGCCCCACAACCACAGGCCTAATCAAATCAGTCGATAAGCAATATGGAAAAGATGACAAAACAACTCTTAGAAAGTCATACACAATTGATTACGGATCTGAAGAGTCAAAGGGTGAAATTACAAAATTAAAAAATGGCACAAAGAAATTTAGAGTTACAGGTTGGGAAGATATAACAAGAGTTAAATACCGGACCACAAGGTGGTTTGCTATCTGATACAGAAAATAAAAAACAAGTCATGAAAATTACCTTTAGAAGTAGAAAGAATCTTCATGAAGAACCTCCAAGGTCAACTAAGGAGGTAGATGCTGATGTGGTGACCCAACAGGTAAATGACAAAGTTGCTGAAAATTCAAGGAACTTTGAGTACTTGAATGAAAAAGTTGCTTAACAAGAGAAGAAGAAGATGCTTCCACTACCTTTCCCTCAAAATTACATAAAAGCGAAGGAGGATGGCTTGTTCAAAAGTTCATTAACACATTCAAAGAGTTTCATATTAACTTACCTTTGCTAGATGTTTTGTAGAGTATTCCTAAGTATGCAAAGTAATTGAGGGATGTGGTGTCAAAAAAGGTTAAATTGCAAGATGTGGTAGCCATAACACTCACTAAAAAGTGTAGTGCGGTGATGACATAGAAAATCCCCAAAAAATTGAAAGATAAGGGAAAGTTTTCTATTTCCATACAAATTGGGGGAAAAGGAGTCCATGCATTGAGTGACTTAGGGGCAAGCATAAATTTGATGCCCCTATTATTGTTTAGAAAATTGAACTTGGGAGAGCATAAAGCGACAAGAGTGGTTATGCAGCTCGCAGACAGTTCCATAGCATATCCGGATGGAATCATTAAGGATGTCCTCATAAAGGTTGATAAATTTGTTATTCCTGCTAATTGGTACACATTTAAACAAGTGGGTTTGTCTGTAAAAGCATGTTTATTGATGTGAATTGCTATTTTTGAGACTCTTAGGATCAGTTTTATGACTTTTGTTCATGGTGGCTTAATTTTGAATTTATGCTATTGTTTGATTGGGAGTCTATGATGATCCTATTGATTTGAGCATATGCCATGTGCGTGTGAGATTTTTGTATATTCCTTGTTGTATGTGATGTCTAGAACTTACTCGGTGTATATGTGAAGCGAAATAAAGATTGTGGGTTTAGGAGATGATATAGGCATTTCTTTGATAGCCTTATTTTTACTTTCTTTTACCTACCTTTGCGCATTATCCTAGTTAACCCCATTGAGCCTTTAGCTTTTTATTTGGTAGCCACATATGTATCCTAATTCCTTCTTTGATAGACCATAATTTGATCCAAAAAGCTCCTACGTGCTTTAATTAAAAAAATGAATTTGAGAAAGAAGTTTGAGAAATTGAAAAAGAAAAAAGGTGAAATTGAGGCCCCAAGATAATTGTTATTGGTGTTTATAATTGATGTGTGGTGGATTGGTGTGATATAAATGATGTTAGAAATATACCTATGATTGTGAAAAAAAATGATTCTTGTGGTAGTAAACTATGTGTCAACCAAGTGTTTGTGAAAATGCTTAAAAGAGATGGGGCAAAAACAAAAGGTATAGTAGACAAAAATGATGTAATTTGGTTGTTGGAGATTGATTTTAATTGCAAAAAGTAGTATATTAAAGTGCCTAGAGAGATTAGTCATTATTCCCAAATATTTTCTACTCGTCCCGTAGCCTACATTACAACTCAAAAAAGTCCTAATTTATCCTAAGCTTTACATTCGACTATTAGTAGAGCATTACACTAAGAGAAAGCCTATGATTCATTGTGTGTAACTTGTGAATTCTTTGTGAGAGTGAGAGTAATTTGATTTTTGTACCCATTACATTATAGATTGCATTATTGTAAGTGATTATGGGTAACTCTCTTGTCATGAGGGGCACATATTTGATGAATGTGGGTGATTTGTATGATTTTGTTGATTGAGAAATACGCATGAGTTAGCCATTTAGGTGAGTCAATTCTTGAGGCTTGGATGTTTTGGAGTAGTATTCATGAGTTATTAATTGTGCATATAACATGCTTTGTGTAGAAACTTGCATTCTGTATAGTCATTGTAGTACTAGCTTGAGTGTATTGCATTTAGTAGAAATGTAGCGTTACCTCAGATTTTTATGCTTAAAGAGTTGTTCGAGGACAAACATAAATTTAAGTGTGGGGTGATGATCTGAGGTGGTTTTATATACTTTTGTATCATTATTCTAGCTTATTTAGCCTTATTTTTAGAGCAATTCGGGTGCTTAAAGTGTTCATATTGATATAAACAAGCATTTAAGTGTCAAACAAGTTTGTGCTTAGTTGAGTAATTTAGAGTTCAACCTAGAAAACTAGTTTTACTAGTTTGACCTAGGTGTGTGTTAGTTGATCTCAGTGGATTCTAATGTGTTTAATTTGTTCCAAATATTTTAATGGTGTAATTTTATGTGAAACAACTTGTTTGTAATGTGTAAAGGTTAATTTGACTAAGTCAAGAGTTGAAATAATAAGTGGAAGATCACTGCGAATTTGTCTTATCTTAGCTTGTGTTTTGATTTATCGTTGAGGTTATTGTGTTGTTTTAATCTTTAATATGTAGTGTATGATATTGTAGGAGGCTTGGTGAATTAAATACGATGATATAGTGATGATTTAAATTCTAAAAATTTATTAAAAATACACTACAAAAGACATGGATAAAGGATAGAATGCTCAACACTTAACCAAATTTTTGAAAGCAAATTTCAATGAGTCAACACAAAGTCAACGCATCGCATTGATGGACACACAATTTAAACTTAGAAAATTTTTTGAATGCTAATTTAAGTACACCGATGCGGACTCGATGTGTCGTGTTGGTGTGTTAAAAAATTCAAAGTCAAAGTGCGCTGACACAGGTCTTGTCCCATTATGAATTGAATTTAGATTTGCATACAAAAGGGAACAAATTTGATTGGGATTTTGATAATATATATATATATATATATATATATATATATATATATATATATATATATATATTATATTGCACAAACAGCTGGCAAGAACTTTTCACAACACAAAATTTAAATTGTGAAGATGATTTCGGTGAAATTGCATGACACGTAGCTTGACACGTCACCTGGAAATTGGATGATTTAAATTGGGAACTTCTTGGACATTACTTTCTTTGGTGGACACCTTGAAATCCATGCAGCTCCCAAATCCCACCAAAATTTAGATTAGTGTATATAATATATAAATATTACCTTGACACGTTAATTTGGACGGCTTTGACACTATTTTGGAGAAAAAGACAGGAGGCGGCTACATGGTTTAATAGATTTTAATTTTATTTTAGTCTATAATTTTTTATATTAGGTATTCAATTATTTGGATCGTGATTATGAATATTGATGGCTAAAAAAATCTCTTTTCGGGATTAAAATCTAGAATATAAGTACTATTATTTTGGATTAAATTCGTAAATTTTGCTTATCATATTTGGTTGTTTGTCTACTCTTATTTTAATTATTTTATGGATTGATCACCCATAAAATACATATATTGTCGACCTTTTGATTTTGGGGGAGGAAATAGGGAGATTGAACATGGCAACAAACAAAGTTTGGGTTTTTATTCTTTTATAAAATAAATTATTAAACTTAGCATCTAGGACAAGGATGTACTTAGATGCCTTACTTGATTCATACGTAGAATGATAACTTTAATTAACTTAATTGGATTATTACATCCCCGCTCAATGATGTAGCTGTAATATCTATATTAGGTAAAAGATTATAGGTTGAAAAACCGTGATCATGCAATTAACCTTAAGAATCAACGAACAAGATAAGCAAATTAGCGGATGAGATTCAATAATATAGTATGATTGTTCGGAGTACTTTAACCCTGGGCTTTTCTCCATTAATTGTTCCAAGAATTTATTTTTCCGCATTATTTATTTTATTTTTATTTTACAAAATATTTCAAAATTCCTTTTTTGCTTACTTTTGGACTAAATTAATCTAAACGGTGAGCTAAAATTAAATCGTTGTCAAATTAAGTCTTTGTGGGATCGATATTCGGCTTTCTTGAAGGCCACTATATTACTTGGAAGACTACTTATACTTACGTGTGCGCTTGAGCGCTGTCACTTATATAGCTATTGACTTCGGAGTCAGTCTTGAAATCCTAGTAGAGCCTTTCCCAATCTCTACCCTAGTAGGTAAATTTATCATAGCCCGGCGGGTATAAAGCAACTCTGCGGTATGGTGTCTCAGAAAGTCACTTCAACAGACTTAGTCGAATTAGCGATGATTGATTTTGATGTCATTCTCGGCGTAGATTGGTTTCATTCCTATTATGCCTAAGTCGACTGCAGAAATAGAATTGTCGAGTTTTAGTTTTGGAATGAACCCGTCCTTGAGTGAAGGGGTAGTACTTCAGCACTTAGGGGTTAGCTTATTTATTACCTTCGGGCGAGAAAAATGATATCTAAGGGATGTGTCTACCATCCCGATGTGTTTCTCAAAGATCTTTCCGAAGTTCCTTCCGAAAGGGAAATCGACTTCCGAATAGACCTTCTTCTAGATACTCAGCCCATATCTATTCTGCCATATAGAATGGCTCTAGCAGAACTCAGAGAATTAAAAGAACTATTAAAAAATCTCCTAGATAAGGGATTTATCTAAACCAGTTTGTCCCCGTGGGGCACACCAATTTTATTCGTGTATAAACAAGATGGTTCTCTCAGAATATGTATTGACTACCGTAAGCTACATAAATTCACAGACATGAACAAGTATCCATTTTCCAGAATTGATGATTTATTTGACCAACTTCAGGGTGCTAGTGACTTCTCCAAGATAAAGCTCTGATCAAGCTATCATCTGCTCAGAGTCAGGGAATGTGACATCCCGAAAATAGCTTTCAAAACTCGGTATAGTCACTTCAAATTCTTATTCATGTCCTTTGGACTTACTAATGCCCCTGTAGCCTTCATGGACTTGATGAACTGTATGTTTAATAAATACTTGGACATGTTCGTGATAGTCTTCACAGATGACATTCTTGTCTACTTTCACAGTGAGCATAATCATGCAGACCATCTCAGAATAGTATTGCAAACTCTCAGAAACCATTAGCTATTTCCCAAATTCAGCAAGTGCGTATTCAGCAAGTGCGTATTTTGGCTAACGTCAGTAGCCTTCCTTAGCCATATCATTTCAGTGATGGCTAGAGTTGATTCCCAAAAGATTGAAGCAGTGAGAAACTAGCCTAGAACCATCTCTCCAATAGATATCAGGAGTTTCTTGAACTTGGTTGGCTATTACCAACAGTTTTTTGAGGGATTTTCATCTGTTTCATCCCCTATGTACAGATTGACTCAGAAAAAAGTCAAATTCCAATGGTCAAATTCTTATGAAAAGAGTTTTCAGGAGTTGAAGACTCGACTCACAACAACTCTAGATTTGACCCTACCAAATGGTTCAGATGGATTTGTAGTATATTATGATGCCTCCAAAGTTGGTTTAGGGTGTGTTTTGATGTAGAGAGGTAAGGTCATAGCCTATGCCTCTGGACAGCTTAAGCCCCATGAAAAGAACTATCCAACTATCTTGAGTAGCAACAGTAGTTTTTACCTTAAAGATTTGGCAGCACTATTTGTATGGTGTGCTCATTGATGTGTTCACAGACCATAAGAGCTTGTAGTATGTGTTCTCTCAGAAAGACCTAAACCTCCGTCAGAGAACGTGGTTGGAGTTATTGAAAGACTACGACATGAGTATCCTGTATCATCTGGGTAAAGCCAATATAGTGGCTAATTCTCTCAGTAGGATGTCTATGGGTAGTGTTTCTCATGTAAAGAATGGTAAGAAGAAGTTAGTTCAGGAAGTTCATAAGCTTGCCCGCCAAGGTTTTCGCTTAGTCGATTCGTCAGAAGGTAGTGTATAGGTGCAGATTAGTTCAGAATCATCCCTAGTTTCCAAGGTGAAGGAAAAGCAGGATAGGGATCCCCGTCTAGCTAAGTTAAATAAATCAGTCAGAGATAAAAAAGTAGAGGTCTTTTCCCAAGTGGGAGATGGTATGTTGCCTGCCAGGGTCGGCTATGTATGCCAGGTATAGATGATTTGAGATAATGAATTCTTATAGAAGTGCATGGTGCACGCTACTCTATTCATCTAGGAGCTACTAAGATGTACCGTGATTTGTGGGAGATCTATTAGTGGAGTGGGATGAAGAGAGACGTTGCTGAGTTTGTGGATAAGTGCTCAATATGCCAGCAGGTTAAGATCGAATATCAGAAGCCAAGTGGGTCTATGTAGGATTTTAATATTCCAACCTGGAAGTGGGAAGAAGTGAACATGGACTTTGTGACGGGTTTGCATCATACCCGTCGTCAGCATGATTCAGTTTGGGTCATTATAGATAGGATGACCAAATCAGCTTATTTCCTACTAGTCCATACCTCTTATTCAGTCGAGGTTTATGCCAAACTCTTATCAGGAAGTTGGTTAGATTGCACAGGGTTCCATTTTCCATTATCTCAGATAGAGGTACCAAGTTCACCTCTCATTTCTGGAAGGCATTCCAAAAGGGTCTTGGTACCCGAGTTCATCTCAGTACAACCTTTTATCCTCAGACAGATGGTCATGAAGAAAGGACCATTCAGACTTTAGAAGATATACTGCGAGCGTGTGTGATAGACTTTAAAGGTAGTTGGGATGACCACTTGCCTTTGAATTTGCATATAACAACAGCTATCATTCTAGCATTCAGATTGCTCCATTTGAGGCGCTTTATGGGAGGAGGTTTAGATCTCCCATTATTGGTTTGAAGTGGGTGAGACTGTAGTAGTAGGGCCTTACTTCGTATTTGATACCTTAGAGAAAGTTCAGTTGATCAGGCAAAGGCTTAAGATAGCTCAGAGCTGACAGAAATTGTACGCAGATGTATGCAGAAAGGATCTCGAATTTGAGATTAGTGACTTTGTGTATTTAAAAATCTCTCTTATGAAAGGAGTGAAGAGTTTTGGCAAGAAGGGGAAAATCAGTCCCCGATGTATTGGTCCTTATCGAATACTTAGCTATTTCGGAAATGTAGCTTACGATCTTGAGTTACCTTCAGACTTAGCTTTAGTGCATCCAGTGTTCCATGTCTCATTGCTTAAGAAATTCATAGGTGACCCAGTAGTCGTAGTCCCTATAGAGGGCATAGATATTTATAATAGCCTCTCTTATGACGAGATCCTAGTTGAAATTCTTGATTATCAGAGTCGCAGACTAAGGAACAAAGAAGTCCCTCTAGTGAAATTTCTTTGGAGGAATCAGTCTGTTGAGGGAGCTACTTGGGAGGCAGAAGCAGAAATGCGGACCAAGTATCCATACCTCTTCTCTGAAAACTCAGACTCAGCCTAAGGTAACAGTTTTCCTTTGAATTTACTCAGTCTCATGTTCAGATATTGCTACCAACTTAGTATCAATTAACTTTGCATACTCAGTCATGCATTCACGAATCAGTTCAGTCATGTACTCATGCATCAGAGATGTATGTCTAGTATATAAGCCCAACTTATCAGTAATCCCAATCATGTATTCATGATTCATGTTCAATTATGTACTCATTCATCAGATATGCATGTTCATTAAGATAATTCAGTATATTAATAATTTAAGTCATGAAATCATGCTTCAGTTGTGCATGTTCAATGTCTGAGTTCAGTCTATTAGTATTCTCAATTTAAGTAATCTTATTCGAGGATAAATGTTCCCAAGGGGGAGATATTGTAAGACCTCATAAAATTCTAAGCTCAACTCAATATTTTAAGCTTGTTAAGGGGTCCTAGACTTAGAAAATTCTAGCTAAGTATTTAGACTTAGTATTATTTTGGCCTTTGTAAGTTGGCAACTCTATTTTATGACTCTTAAGACCTTAAAGTACTGATCTTTAGATTAATTCATGATTAGGAATAGCAGTAGGTGGTCCAAGATGAGTTTCAGATTTTTTGGACCTCATTTGAACCACATTTAGGAATCCAAAATAGTGCATCAATGCAATCTCGGCACGGTGCATCGGCCATCACATCGATCAATATTTTCCTTGGCTTCTAGTGGATATTTATAGTGAACTGATGCTGACTTGACGTGGAGCGTTGGCTATCACATCGATGACAATGATGCGGTGCGTTGGTTTGCACATCAACAGTTTGGTTTTCAGACATTAAAAAGCCGCATCCTTAGGGGTATTTGGGTCTTTTCTCACATCCTTCAGCCCCTAAAACATGAGATTAAGCCCCTTTAGAGGCTAAATTCATTCATTATTCTCAAATTTCTCAAGAACAAAAACCTTGGAGGGATCAATTTCAAATCAAGAACTCAATAAACTACCACTAATCTTTCAGAATTCAGGCACCAAGGTATGTCAAGTGTTCATCCAAGGGTTCCATCCACCCTTGGATCCAAAAAACTCTTTTAAACATCAAGTAGCTTGATTTTATACTTTTTATGATTTGGATTCAAGTGTATTCATGAATATAATGTTGATTGGATTTCTATTCCCTGATTAATTGCAAGATTATGTAAAAAAAACTATCATGTATGTAGTATCATGTGAATTCATGTTAAAGCCTTGAAATTGTGATGCTCATGTGTTGATTAATATTAGGTGCATATACAATGCCTTCCAAGGGTTTGATGAGTTGTTCATGTGAATTAAATAATGAAATTATGTCATGATAGCATGTATTCAAGTTCATGTCATGCAAGTGTTTGCTAGAATGTCCCAATGAATGAATAATGATCAAGTAGTTATTTATCATGTTTCAAGATTATGCCATGTCTTATAATTTATGCTATCGAGTGGGGGAATTTAATACCCAACAATGTAGCTAATTACCTTGAGCCATTGTCAGTCTCAGGATAGTATCAGTTTTGTCACAATTAGTAGTACTCTCAGTTAGTTATAGAACTCAAGAAAAACTCAGTAGACTCAGTATCAGTCCAGTCTAATTCAGTATTCAGTTCAGGCCTCAGTAAATTCAGCCAGTTAATAGAATTTAATAGTATTCTTTAAGTCAACAAAACTCAGTGAACTCAGCCCGGTTCAGTTATACAGTAAAATCAGTAACAGTTCAGTCAAGCCTATTATGAACTAGAAATTAGTTCAGTGTCTATTCAGTTGGGAGTAGGATTTAGCACCAAGTTAACCCAGGGATAGGGGCATTCCTGCCAGTAGAGAGGGTTTAACCCTTAGTAGCAATCCCTATGTTACAGAAATATGTATCCAACGTAGGTTGAGATATCCTCTTGCCAGATATTATGATGGTTGATAAATCTCATTTGAGTTTTCCTGCCAGTGAGGGTTGACGAAAGAGCTTCCTGTTAGAGAGGGTTAACTCACAGCTTGTCTTTACCCATGGCATAGTATTGGTACCCTTTAAATTGGGGTTACTAGTTAGACCCCAATCTATTTAGAAAGGGGCATGTCGGTTAGATGATTTCCTTCCACAGTTTTAGTTTTAGATTTAGTCTCAGTACAGAACTCAGTTTAGTTTTACAGATTTAGGACTGTTAGACGCAGTTACTCCATACAGTACGAAACTCAGTATGGTTCCACAGAATCAAGACTGTCAGGTACAATTATTCAGTTATCAGTAATTCGGTATCAGTAGACTCAGATGTTAGTTAATCAACATTTAGACTCAGCATCCATTGTTATAACGATCTCAGTTATAGTATTTGTATTCATGCATGTACTCCCATTCAGTTATATTGATGTCATTCAGTCAGTATTGTTCATGTATATGAACCCAAACATTTCAGTCTACCTCACTTAGCATACCAGTATATTTAAAGTACTGACGCATACTTTTCTTTTGTGCTATCATGTCTTATATCATAGGTTCAGACACACGGGCTCCCGATCATCCCTAGAGTTACAGATTTTTAGCAGTCAGAGTTAGTGGTGATTCCTCATAGTTCGAGGATTTGATTATTATTTTAGCATTTCAATTTATTTCAGAAGCTGGAGTTAGTTGGGGACTTGTCCCATCAACTCCACATTTCAGATAGTTTAGAGGCTTTTTAGACTAGAGTATTTTTCAGATGTTTCAATTTTTGGTATTGTTATACCTTATTCAGTTTTAATTCAGTATTGAACCTTATGGCAAGTTTTTGCCTAATTTTTTCATATTATAGTATGGTCATTCAGTTAATGCAGCAGGTACCAGTCCTGGATTAGCTTGTGGTCCTTCGGAATTATGAGCACCGTGTAGCGTCCGGGGCACAGACTCGGGTTGTTACAAGCATATTCTCAGAATATGTTCAAGTTGCTGGAAGATAATCTAAATAAGGCTATTTAAACACTAACTATTACGTAGTAAAAGGACCTGAAGGCCCTTAATGAGTGGTTACACTCCATAGGTGCCTCTTTTCTCCATCGAATGACTAAAAGGCCCCTAATGAGGGGCTAGCTTGGAGTGTAACTTTAATCTTCTCCATGCTTCAACCTTGTTCTCTTTGATTTAGGTATCAATAGGCAAGCCTTGAGCTTGAGTCTTCATGTGTTAGCTTCCAATGATGTCTATGATACCCCTTTGACCCGTATCATCCTTCCCTTCTTGAAAAAGATTTAACCTCGAATCCGAACCTTGCAAAACAATAGGAGACACAAGCAAATACACTTTCCTCCAGGCATGAGGTTAAAGGTTAGCACAATCAATCATACCATAGTCATTCCAATCACAAAAACCTAAACACCTTTCCATGAAATAGACTTCTTGTCTATCCACATAAGTGATACAAGATACAAGAAACAAGAGTTGTTTATCAAGTGGAATCCATAGACTCTTCTTGGAACAACAATTATACTTTATATCTAAAATAGAAAGATCATACATTCTATGCACATTCAAGTCATCATCATAAGCAAAAAGATAGAAAAGAAAAGAATTAAGGGCACCATTCTTATCAAAATTACCCTCAAACATGAGTTCAAAATAATATGAGACAATACATTTGAAGCACATTACATATTTTCTCTTCTAGAAACTTTCCTCAAGACGTACATTAACCCAAGGAATAATGGTAATAGTGGAATTAGGGAATATATGTGAAACCGAATCACTTGAAGCCAAAGTGTATACCCAAGAAGTTGGGTGACTTCTTTTTATTTCACTTAGCATGATTCTAAGATTCCTTTTTATTAGTTCAACTTTTCCAACCACACAAGTGTGACAAGAATTAGAAAACCAATATTGTACGTCAAGCACATGCCAAGGAATCTTTCCTAAGCGACAAATAGATTTGGCATTAAGAGTCCTTATCATGTGCTTGACATATATCTGCTCTTCAAGCACCAAAGGAAAATACCATAGAGGATTCATGAAGACACTAATACTACAATGGTGCGACATGTGTTCAATCAACTTCAAGGGTCTATTCAATATTAGGAAAATGTCATCATGTCTCTAAGGATCACTAGGAATAGGAGGGGGTAGGTACATACCTTGGAAGCAATAGGTTTGATCCTTTTGCCTCTTTGTAGGAATTTCCTTTGTAGGGAACTTCTTCCTTCGATCTATGGTGTAATATGATTCACTCTATGGAACAAAGTACCCATCAGCCCATAGGAGTTTGGTTAGGTTCCTCTTTTAAGTCAAGTCTTCATCAACCTTGGAGTCTTTGAATAAGAACTTATCTAGGCCTTCAAACTTATGCTCATGAGAGTTCTTCTTTAAGTCCTCCTTTGGAAGCATTAACTTATGAATCTACCCAAGAGAAGTATTGGTAATAGGAAAAATGCTAGTTCCATAGTTAGTATGTAACAATGGTTTTGGTTTGATAAATTCCAAAATTAGGTGTTCCTTGTAACTCTCATTCAGTTCAACCCTTGGCTCAACAACCACACACAATTATCCTACTTGTGCCAATTTCTTTTCCCCATTCTTAGCTTCCTCTTCCCTTACGGCCTCAACTTGATTAGGAAGGCTTGGATGCTCTATCAAGCGATCCAACTTCTTGCAAAGAGAAATTTCCATCCATTCTATCCTTCCATTCATTCTTTCTATTTTAGTTCCAAGAGATCCCAATTGGCTATCCATGGTATTAACAAGATTTTCCATTAAAGAACTATCCCAAGTTGGTATTTCACCTTGAACCACTATTTTACCTATTAAAAATTACTAAACAAACAACAAAAAATGCAAACAGGTTAGTAAATAAACCTCACAATCTCTCAAGCTCACACATTTGAAATATCACTTAATTGGAGTTGTAAGTAAGTATTTGGTTTATACTCCAATGAGGTTACTTGTTTCTAATTGAGGCTTAAGTTCGGAATAGATTATTATTTGAAACAACTCAAGAAAAATATGTGCGGACTTGAATCAATAAACTTCAACAAATTACAAAAAGATAAAAGCACACAAAGAAAGGTAACATGAAAGAAATGGACTCAAACAACTAATTCGCACCATAGTAGATGATTACTAGTTGATAATTAGTATTAGAATAAAAAAATGCAACCAAATAAACAAATAAAAGAAACTTAGAAAATAAATTTTTGGGCTTAAGCACTTTCGTTGATGATGTGTTAGCTTCTCATTGGTTGCTGAAAATTGTCGAAAGTCTTGAGAATTTTTTTTTCTTTTTTCAATTTGTATTGATCAATGTTCAATTGGAAGAGTGTATTTTAGGTCTTGGGAGGTAAAAATCAAGACTTAGAGTCTTTTTAAAGTTCATAAAGGCTTGACTTTTCTTTCACTCTTTTGAAGCCTTTGTCCCCCTTTCCTCTTTTGTAGGTCTTGGGAAGGCCCCTTCTTCTCTCTTGGTAATAAGAATCTTTGAAAGTATTTTGGCCCCCTTTCTTATTTTGTAATAGTCTTGGAATATGTTTCAAGACTAATAATACCACACCTTCTTTCTTCTTTGATTTTAGATCAAACAAACCACCTTTTCTTCAACAAGATATGAAGATGTTTAAGAACACCAATAACACAACTTTAAATCTTGGAGTTATAAGGTTCAGATTGGACCCCCAAAACATAAACAAGACATATTCAAGATCTAATATTCAACAAAACCATCAACAAAATATTTTTAAGCCACCAATCTTCAACAACACATTTTTTTATAAGCTCAAGATTTAGATCTAGACTCAAGTAGTGTTAATGAAGAAGAAGCTAACACTAGAAACAAACAAAACACACAAAAGACTCCTAGATCTAAATTCAAACTTTTGTCCAAGACACAACAACAAGAACAACTAAAGTTTCGGCAAAGACACAAGAACAAAAACACTATTTTTGTGCGATTTTTAGATTTTTCTGGAAATAATACCAAGCGTGATTTTGTTGGAACAAAATTAAGCCTTGTTCTGATACCAAATTATACAAACCAACTATCAAAAACACTAGAAAGGTACAAAAACATCCAACAACAAAACTAGAATCACAACACAAATACGAGAACAAGATGAACAAACAACAATAATGAAAGTATTGATAGATAGTGAAACACAGATTATTATAAAAAATAGGAAGTAAAGTATGTTTCAAACACTAAAACCCCTAGATACTCACAATAAAAAAACCATACTCTTATGAAGACCTCAAAGGTACTAAAATGTCCACGCAACCTCCGCTTCTAGAAGGGTAACCGATGCAAAACAAATCCATGTTCGGCCACAAGTGAATCCACGCTTATCAAGTGAGTCCACACTTATTTAGACACTCAAAGAGTATTCTCAAAATATGTGCAAAGTATCTGGAAAATAACCTAAAGAAAGCTATTTGAAGACTTAGGCTAACTATTACATAGTAAAATGACCAAAAGGCCCTTAATGAATGGTTACACTCCATAGACACCTCATTGCTCCATTGAAATGACCAAATGGAACTTAATGAGGGGCTTTCTTGGCGTGTAATTTGAATCTTCTCCCTGCTTCAACCTTGTTCTCTTTGAGTTAGGTATCATTAGAAAAGACCCAAGCTTGAGTCTTTATGTGTTGGCGTCCAATGATGTCTATGATGCCCCTTTGACTCATATCATAAGAGGAAGTTTTCATTAATGTATTTGGGATATCCTATAGGGAATGCTAGGAAAAGAAAGGTACACTTTATTAATTTGATGAAAAAAGTCAAGGAAAGTTGTAAGCATGGAAAAGAAAGATGTTATCATTTGGTGTTAAAGATATTTTAATATATAGTGTTCAATCAAGTATTACCATTTAATTATTATATGCAATTAATCTGCCTATGTGTGTTATTCATGATTTACATATGATTTTTACTAGATTCCTATGGAACTTTAACGAAGTGGGTAGAAATAAGCATTGGGTAGTTGGGGTGATATTTGCAATCCTAAAGATGAAGAGGGGGTTGGGTTTTAGATCATTATTTGATGATTCTAAATCCATGTTTGCTAAACTATGGTGGATTTTTAGAACTCAAAAAACTTTATGGACCAATTTCATCTGGACTAATATAGTTAGAAAGTTTGACCTCAAATAGTAGAGTGGAGGGGTGGTTCTTTAATATGGAAATATATGCTTGAAGCTAGAGGAATGTTTGATCATTAAATATGGTGGGAACCTAAATTGGTCACTAAAGTGTTTGGTATGATAATTGGTCACAGTTGGGGGCATTACATTTCTTTACTTTCTATTGATATATATAAGAATTATTATCTCAAAGAAGTGAGTTAATGTTTTAGTAATGGAGAATGGAATTTTTGATCTTTTGCAGTTAAATTTTGGGAATGAAATATGTAATCATGTTGTGTTGAATGTGAAGTACAAACAAGAGAATGAATATTAGGATAAAGCATGGTGGACGTTGAATGTTTCTGGAAATTTTAGTGTTAGATCTGCCTAGGACTTTGTAAGAAATAAAAAGAAGAGTATTTTAATCTATAAAATAATATGGATGAAGAGTATTCCTTTTAAGGTTTCCTTTTTAATTTTGAGATTGTGGAAGAAAATACTGCCAATGGGTGAAGTTTTGGTCAGAACTGGTGTATGTGAAGAGGCTCTATGTAAATGCTATAATAGTGGAATTGATGAAACTTTTAAGCATCTATTTATGAGATGTTCTAATACTAATGGTATATGGATTATTTTGCATCATGTGCAGGTATTAAAGGTTCTTTATTACGAATAAAGGATAGTGTGTTTAAATGGTGGAATGCTTCCACAAGTGCAAAATTATATACTATTTTTAAGGCTATTCTATGTTCATTTTATGGCATATCTGGAAAGGTAGAAATCTTATTAAACATGGAGGTAAGATGTCATTATGGAGAATGAAAAGAGAATTAACTAGTAATTTACTGTTGTTGACTAAAACACTGAGTTTTCTTCAGATATACTCCTAGACTTGCTTGTTCTGTGGTGTATTGGTCAACTCCCAGAGCTGTTTATTTAAATGATATAGTGATGGAACATCTAAAGAGAATCCTAGTTATAGTTTTAGTGCTTATTGTATTGGAGATGATCAGGGAAATCTGGTGTTTCTGGAATGAAGATGACATGGCCCAAAGTCGAGCCATGTCATATGGGAACCTCAGGCCTAGATGAATAGGAGGTCGCCCCGATAACCCACCCTAATCATTAATATAAATTGGAAAGGTCAGATAAATATCGACCATATAATAAGATAGCGAAAACACACTATAAGTCATAACTTAAACATATCTAAACACTTCATTAGATTCATCAATCTAATCATTACACCCAAGTCCACAGTCATTTACAACACCTCTATTCAAACTAATGTTTAGAAATGAATATGTCAGGTCAAGCCCCCAAAAATAGCCAAACCAAGTAAAAATAAAGCTAAGTCTAAACATAGGTGAACAAGAATGAATGTCTTGCAAAATAAGAAAGCTCGCCACTCTGAAATCAATGCACGAACTGCTTCGATCACCTAATCACTGCACAGGAAGAGAAGATGATGCTCCAGCCCCTATGTCGCATGGGGATATATCGTCCGGAGATAGTTACCGATTGGAACGCTAGCATGCAACTCAAGGATAAGGATATAATAGCATCATCATTTAACAACAAGTCAATATATCAAATTCAATCATATTCATACACATAACCTTACATATAGGTATATCGCATGAAAATCAAGAAATTAAGGCTTAACAACATTCTTGAACATTCATTTATTAGACATAAAGTAGGGGACTCCAACCCTCCATGCTTATAGATTTAAGCATTTCTCTTTAGGCATGGGACTTTATCCATATTTGAAAACCATTAGACAAAGGACTTTGACCATGCTCACACTTTCATTATACAAGGACTTTAACCACATACACAATGATTCAAACAAGGGACTCTAACCACACACACATACATCTAGTCAAGGGATTCCAACCTTATGTGCATTCCTTTATCAAGGCTATTTTCATGGTAGAAATTATCAAAATTAGGGTTACTCAAGACCCTAATGTTAAACCACATATAAAAATCACACATATATGCAAATCATCATCAATAACATGTATAAACATAAGTCTAAGCAAGAAACAACACTATTCATCATTAGGCAACAAAACCCTTTTCATTTGATTTCAAAATTACCATGTACACTTACTAATACAAATGCAAAATACATCGGTTTAGAGCTATCTAACAAAAGGAAAAGTTACATGCCTTAGACAACTTGATTCACCAATACTTCACTTAGCCTCAAGAAGATCACCCTTGAAACCCTATACTCCAATTCTTCAAAGATGAGTTTGGGAGATTGTTTAGGGTGTTTGATACATCAAAATAGATGTTTAGGAGGATAGAAACACTTATATAATTAGAGGGCTTAGGGTTTTAGGCATGAGAAATGACTACAAGTCCCTTCACTAAAAGCTGAAAAATGGACGCTTCTAGGGGTACGACTCACTAGGGGAATTGTTCGCTAGGGTACGAGTGGTACCATGACTCATACCCTAGGCATCTCATAGGACACCTACACTATTAAGGGTATGACCACACACCCTTGAGTTGTATCCAAAGAGTATGAATCAACCCCTAACTCATATGTTTTACTCGTATCAAAAACAGTCCACTCAAAGTCAAGTCCAAACTCTATATAACTCACATGGTATAACTCATACCCTTTTGTATAATTGAGGAGGGGGTCACTCGTACCTAGGATAGTAAGTAACCCTTACCACACTACCAAGGATACAAGAGGGGAGGAGAAGGAGAATACAACTCATATCCAAAGGGTATGACTCATAGCCCCTATTTGTACCTAACTCAGAGACACCAACTGAAGAAGTTCTTATCATGGTTCAAAACTGAGGCATTTTAATTCTCCCCAACTTGGATCATTAGTCTGCGAAAGATGGGTAAGTCAAGCAATAAACACAAGTTAACACGTTATCACATACCAAACTAACCCTTGAACAAGTTAGAACAACCATACAATGAAGGTAAAACACACATCATGTTCATTATCAATCAATTATTCGCTTCATCGACTTTGGGACTTAAACCCATTATTTATCAAAGACACTTATTCATTTCTAAGCTTAGGGACTTAAACCCCTTAATTATGAACACTTACTCATTTCACAACTTATGGACTTCAAACCATCCAATTATCAAGGATATTTACTCAATTCAAGGATTAGGGAATCGAACCCATCATTTTACTAAGGACATGAATCAACTCAGGATACTAGGGTCTTAAACCCATCACAACAAGGACACATATAGTTTCAAAACATTAGGGACTTGAACCCATAGTGTAACAAAGCATAGCTCAATTTCAAACATTGGGGACATCAACCCATTGTCTATCAAAGACATACATCAAAGCAAGGAGATTAACATATACCACCATCACATATTTCAAGAATAGGAAACAAATATGGATATTTGGACTTTATGTCCTCTTCTGCTTCCCACGTAGTTTCGTCAGACTTTTGGTTCCTCCATAGAATCTTCATTGAAGCCACCTCTTTTATTTGCAACCGGTGAACTTACCGATCCAAGATCCTCACCGGGATATCTTCATAGGACAAAGAGTCCAAGATGTCAATATCCCTCAAGGGAACAACTAACGAAGGATCACCCACTCATTTTCGCAATATAAAGACATGGAAAACCAGGTGAATGGAGATCATACTAGAAGGTAACTCTAACACATATAAAACATTGCCAACCCTCTTCACAATTAAGTAGGGACCAACATATGGGACTAAGCTTCCCCTTTATACAAAAATACATCAATCCCTTCATGGAAGACATCTTTAAGAATACCCAATAGACAACACTAAACTCTAAGTCCCTACGCCTCACATCTACATAGGTCTTTTAGTGACTTTGAGTGGTTTTCAACCTATCACAAATGACCTTCACCTTATCGAAGGATTAGTGAACTAAATCAGGGCCAAGAACTTACCCTCACTGACTTTATACCACCCAATACAAGATCGATATCTCCTACCATACAATGCCTCAAAAGGGGCCATGCCCATGCTAGAGTGGTAACTATTATTATAGGTGAACTCAATCAAAGGCAAGTGGTCATACCAACAACAACCATAATAAATCATACAAGCCTACAACATATCCTCTGATGTTTGGATGGTCCTCTCAACTTGCCCATCCATTTATGGGTAGAAGATGGTACTAAGGATCACTCTAGTACCCAAACCATTTTTGAATGACTTACAGAAGTAGGATGAAATTTGAGGACCACGATCCTAGATGATCATAATCGGAGCACGATATAGATTCATGATTTCCGAGCCAGTAACAAAATCTATATTAGTTGATTCCCACTTCAATTTAAGCAATACAACTTCTTAATACAACCCACCGAGCCTCATGTGCTTAACCTTTACTTGTTAACATACCATAAACTTGGCTACATAGCTAGCTACATCACATTTCATATTACCCCACCAATAGAATTCTCTAAGATCATGATACATCTTGATGGAATTAGGATGTATATCATACCGAGATTTATGAGACTTGACCATGACCCTTTTTCTCAATCCATTGACATCGAGAACATATAGTCTACCTTTTATCTCATGATACTATCACTACCAAACACAAAGTCCGCAACTTTGTGTTGACCCACATTACCCTTGATCTTTATCAAGTCGGGGTATAATACTTGCTTCTCTTTTATCTCAACAACAAAGGACGACTGAGATATCGGATGTATAAATACACCACCATTGTCTACAAGTCAAACTCTAAGATTAGCCAAATGGTGAAGTCCTTTACCAATTCCCTCTTATCCTCATCAAAATAAGCCAAACTTTCCATAGGCACTCAACTAAGAGCATCGACGACTACATTCTCCTTATCGGGATGGTAATGAAGACTCATGTCATAGTTTTTCAACAACTCAAGCTACCTCCTTTGCCAAAGGTTCTACTCTTTTTGAGTAAATACATATTGAAGACTCTTATGATCGAAAAGATATTAATATGAACCCCATAAAAATAATGTCAAAAAATATTTAATGCGAAGACCATGGATAACAGCTCTTAGTCATGAGTTAGGTAGTTTTTCTCATGAACTTTCAATTGCCTAGAAGATAGGCCACCACCCTACCATGTTGCATCAATACGCAACCGAGACCAATACAATAAGCATCACAATACACTATAAAACCATCATTACTTTCAAGCAAGGTCAAAACCATAGCCAAATTTGACTTATCTTTCAACTTCTCAAAACTGCCCTCACATGTATCCGACCATGAGAAATTGACCTTTTTTTGGGTTAACTTGAAAGGTCAAAACCTTTCAAGAAGATCATCATGAAATATCTCGAGAAACACATTAACAACCGAATAATACAAATACCCTTTGAAATTAACTTTTAGGTATTAAGATAAGAAATAAATCTTCGCTTAGAAACCAAAGAACCATCTTACTATATAATGACCAGCTCATAAGGGAATTTGAACATGACCCTATAGGTTCGATAATCTAAGGAAGCATAAGACGAATGCAACAAATCCATCCCAGACAATAACAAAAACAGCAAATCTAGTATATTCCCACCTAGTGGGGTCTGGGGAGGGTAGAATATATGAAGTTCATACCACTATATCTAAGGAAGTAGAGAGGTTATTTTTGATAGACCCCCGACTCAAGAAAAAGGACAATATACAAAAACAACAAAAGCATGAAACATGATAAAACTAATATAGGTATGACATCTATAAAAGTATTGTAAATTACTAAACAAAGGAGACCAAAGCCCTCCTAACTACTGACTATGATTCATCTACCAACCTTACCCCTCTATCCTAGTGTTTTTTCTCCAAACCTTCCTATCCAGGGTCATGTCCTTAGTGTGCTGTAACTACTCCATGTCACATTTAATCACTTCTCTCCAATATTTGTTTGGTCTATACCTACCCTTTTTGCAACCATCCAAGGACAACCTCTCACACCTACAAACTGGGGCATCCATGCCCCTCCTCATCACATGACTAAAACATCTCAACCTCACTTCCCGTATTTTATTCTCCACCAATACAACTTCTACCTTCTCCTAAATAATCTTATTCCTAAACTTGTTAGCCCTTGTAAATCCGAACATCCAATGCAACATCCTTATTTCTGCCACTTTTAAATTTTAGAAATGAGAGTTCTTAACCGGCCAACACTCCGCTCAAAGTTCAAGTCCAAACTCTATATGACTCACTTGGTATGACTCATACCTTTGTATCCACACATACCTTGGATAGTAAGTAACCCTCACCATACTACCTAAGATACGTGAGGATAAGGGAAGAAAGATATGACTTGTATCTAAGGGATATGACTCATAGCCCATAGTCCTATACAACTCAGAGACACCCAATGAATTTTTTTTTCTCATGGTTTAAAACCTAGGTGTTTCAGTAGAAGTATTAGGGTGTTTAATCATCCAGTGGCTTAGGTGATGGCTATAAGATTGGGCTTGGAATACTGTGCTGATCATAACCTATTTCCTTTGATTTTAGAGACATACTCTTTGGCTATAAAGAATTTTTTAGAAGGAATTTAGGAGATTCCTTGGTTAATAGATGTGGAAATAAGAAGAATTCATGAGTTGATGAAAGGGGTACAGGTGGTCTTGAATCACATCTACAAGGAGGGAAACAAAGTAGTTGATTTTATTGCTTATAGAGTTTTTTCTACATGAACAAAAATATTAAATTTTTTAGCTTATATGTAATTATAAATGGAAGCTAAAGTTATACTAAACATGGATAAATTTTAGGTTCCTAATCTAAGATTTAGAAACATACAAAATTGAGAATATCATATGGATAGCCGATTATGAAAGTACAATTCATTTTAAGTAGACCACAACAATAATTAAGAAGGTTATGAAATTTTAAGCTAGGTGATAGCACAATATATATGCCTTGCAAAAATAACAAAGGGTAACTACAATATGTGATAATTATAACTATATGGAGGATTTACCTAATTTATTTGGATTAATACTCGATTTGAATTTTAGGATAGTGGTATTAGCTCCTAGGTTGAGCTCAACCTATTAAAAATTAAAAATGAGCAATAATCTTGAATAAATCAAGTAAAAGGAAGACGGAAAGTGGAATAAACTTATCTGAGGAGAAAAAGTATAGATCTGTGATGAGTGAGATGGAGAGTTCTCTAATTGTGTGATTTAATGGCATTTAAAATGCTCATGATGAAATGCACTCAAAGCTCAGGCAGTTTCACGAATTTACACTTCAAAAATTCAAAGGAGAAGGATATTTCCAACTCAATGTTGTCATCTATTCAAGTTGTGAAATTAAGAAGAGAATTAAACAAGCTCAGAATAATTTCATCATTGTTGTAGAAGAAACTGAAGAGCTTAGGTCAAAATTTCATTAGAGTATTGTACCCATGGATGAAGATGAAGCGAAGGAAAGAGGCAGTCCACTTTCCTATTTAGTCCTTTGTTTTGTATATGTAATGTTTCAATTCTGGGCCAATTAAAGGGCCAACATTTTGTACATGGATAAATTTTTTGACATCAATAAAAGGCCATGTTGGCCTATTTAAATTAAAAAGAATTCCATGATTCCATCTCAGGTTTTGTTTCCTTTGTTAAGTTATATTTAAAATCATTATCTTCTTTTATATTTTTTTGGTAAGATCCTTAGATTTAAAATTAAAAAGGTTCAATTGAGATGTTTGATTTGATTCTTATGTTTTCTTACTTATTCACCCCTGTGGATTGAAATTTTTTAAAAGCCCCAAATTCTGAAAAATTTAACTAGACCTAATTTTGTGTAACAAAAATATGAAAGTTGAAAATGTGCCTATGATTTGTAAAATTCATTCATTGCTATCATTTTATCATAATTCTAAGTATTTTGGTGTTGATGGTGATTGTTGTTGTTTACTTGAAATATTCATTATGTGTGATTTTTGCTAACTAGTATTCTAACGTGATAAGCCTAGATGGTCATTAGCTCGCATTTGACTGATTACTTACACTACTTTAATTGACTTGATCAATCTATGTAAATTTAGAATGACTTGGTAGTATAATTTTTCTTCATTCTCTACTGATGATATGAATTTAATGTCATAAGTAAAGTTCGCTCCTCATCTTTTATGGAAAGAAACTTTCCTTGATTTGATATTCTGTTTCCTTCTTAATTTTTGGCTGATTTTTCATTTGATATAAATTTGGTTGCAATTGATTTTGGCATTTATAGGAAGATTTTTTGTTGATTGATATTCTCCTTTTTGCTTTTATTTTTGACCAATTTTACATACTCTCAATTTATATACTGGTTACCTTAATTAGTACTCAGGAGGAGATCGAAACAAAATACTTATAGCAAAAGAAAATTTTGATTGATTGATATTTTATTTTCCTATTATTTGGTTTGGCTGAATTTTATATTATTTCCTACTAGCTAACTGATATGAGTGTGATTTTTATATTTATGGGGAAAATTTTATTGATTTATTACATCAAATATTCTTCTTCCTTTTATTATGGTGACCCTTTCACTTTATAAAACTATATTCTCTTCTCTTAACACTCGCATTTCATCTGCTATTACACCTCACATAGAAAATTCTAGCTGTCTTTTTTTCTCTACACAAAAAGTAAAAATACTTCCATGTTCTTCGGCACTTTTGTGTTTTGAAGAGGCACTCAGCTCCATCTTATAATTTTAATTGCTTTTAATAAGGTATTATTATATCTTTGCAGCTTAACTGGTTAGCTTCTATGGACGTATATTTATTTCTTATGTAGTTGTATTTTTGATAGCATTAAGTATAGAAAAAATGCCTATAGGAACAATTCCAAACTAATTGTTTCATTTCAAAATTTATAGATCTTTATGTTTTCTATTTGTTGTTCTTTTATTTCATTGATTCTCTATTTGGGGCCATGTTTGAGTGCATTCACATGTTCTGTGCTAGTTCCAATTCTCTATTTGCAGTTAACCAGTCATATTAAAAGGTGTTGATATTTGAAGAGTTGCTTGGGAGTTAGGGGAGGGACTCCTATTTCATGTCTAGTTATTATTCTTTTATTTATTGGTTCTATAATAATTGATTGTATAAATGCTCTATGTATGTAATAATAAATTATAGGATTGCTTGTTGGGGGCGGAGATTATATGATTTAATTGGTTGTTTGAATCACTTAGGCAAAATCTAATCTAGGATCAATAATAAATTTATGTTGTCACTTAGAAATTATATTTTAGGGATTTTATGAATTATCTTTCGGTATAAATTAGTTTCAACATGTTTTATTTATTTTTCAAATATCTTAGTTAATATAACAAATCAGTTTCAGCCATTAAATAATTTTTTTGCAATAAAACAAATGAATTTCCTCCTTTAAACAGTTTTTCAGCAATATAACAAATCAATTTGAGCCTTTAAACAATTTTTTAGCAATATAACAAAACTAGTTTCTGTTTTTTTAAAATAATGATTTTCAACGATCAGTTCAATAATTTTTTGCAACAATTAAAATCCTTTTCTTTTTTAAATAATAACTTTTTTGCAATAATAAAAGTCAATTTCAGTATTAGAGACAATTTTCAACAATATAAACCCAGTTTTATTATTAAATAATAAATTTCAGCATGTCAATTCACGTTTCAACCCTTTCATTTAACTTCTTGTCTATTCCAACATGTTGATTTCCGTTCACCTCGATATCATGTCATACGATTTAGTTTTCGACATACTAATCTATTGTTGAAAAATTAGATATTATGCCAATGTGTTTTTAATTACACAAAATGAGTAATTGTCTTAAGCATGTTAATCACCTAAACAACGATAATCAAATAAGATGCTTTATTTGAGACAATTATGTGCTAAAAGTTAGTCTTTATTGTTGACGCAATCCTTGAGTCTAATTAGGTAGCCTATCTTTAATTTTATCAAGGTGAAGTAGAAAGTAGTATGTCCAATGCCTCTTGGACATTAAATTGGGACAGGTAGATATTTAGGGAACATTAGTTTTTATCATTTTTCTTAAAACGCCTCTAAGTTTAATGAAAAAACTAGGTAGGGGTGAGTAGAATTCAAAAATAGTGGAAGTTGACCCGAGCATAATTTGATAATGCAACATAAGACATTGTCCTCGTTAATAAATCGAGCGCTGATCCAAATAATAAAAGCTAATAAATCCTTGTCTAACCTTTTGAATTTGTTTCCTATTTTATTTACCTTGAATTTTTAATTGCTTGTGGTATTTCAGGTTCTCTTATTTAATAAATATTTAATTATATTGACTGTGTCACTTCTGTCTCCTTGCTTATCTGACTTATATCTTATTTTGTTATTTATCACCTAGATAATTGATAACTAAGAATATTTAAGTTAAATATCTTGTTTATTTATTATTGTTATCACTTAGTAACATTAAGTTAATAAAATAGTCGATCTTTGCTTATCACATAGTATCCTCACATAATATATAAATTCAATTGGGATCCACATTTTTTAACCTCGAATGATGTCAAACGTCTTTCTTTTGAGGAATTTGACCCCTTACACAAATTTTTAGTAAACTATATAAAATAATAAAATAATTTATAATAGAATGATGCCCTAACACACCTTAATTCATTAGGTGGTCACTCTTCTCTTCTTTTAAATCATTATTAAAAAGAGTTATGTCGTATCCCACTTTTAACAAGAAAACTGGGGTGCGGCACATAGGTATTGCTTAAGAAAACTTTGGATTTCTTAAGTGATATTTGTCCCATAGCATGCCAGTCGATTATGCGATATCCGGCTGCTTGAGCAAGTGATGCATATCACTTATGTGATAGTTCCCATACTGACAAGCCATTCTCTTAACCGAGAAAATATTTTTCTTAAGAGATACTTGTTGGGTTTTTTCAGATAGCTTAAGTGATCAAAAGCTTCACTTAAGTGATGAACCAACACCAACACTTCAGGATTCATCCAGAATCCCATATATGAAAATAGATTATTCTACCTTATCAAATTCGATGTTTCAAACTATAATGACGCAGTTAGATTTTCTATACAAGGTCGTTTCAATAAAAAGTGGGTCTTATACTATAATGAATGAATTTTTGATGATTTATGTGAAATATTCATTCCTATGTGATTTTATCATTTTATCCCTCCTCGTGGTTGTGTTTGGTATTTTTGGGTGTGGGCGTGCTTGGCATAGTTTCTAATGTGTTACAGAGTAATTTATGTAAAATTATGATTTTTGGTGGACTGGAAAGTCTTATAGTTAACTTCAGTATGCATTAATTGATCTATGGGTCGGATGAAAAATGAACTAGGCCAGCAAATTTAGAACATCAATTTTAGGGCGGTAACATGGTTCATTTGATTTTATGTCTTTTAAATCTTATTGTAACCCTCGATTTAGAAAGTTTTGAAATTAAGTATTGGGTCATTTTCAAAAATCTGATATCGCCAATGAGTTTGGAGCATCAAAATTGATAGGATAGCATATTTTGTGTGCATTCACGAGATTCTGAATGAATTACGAGGTGTCCACGGAGACTTTGAGTTTTTCAAGTCTCTGTTGGTGCATCACATAGCTGGGGTACTCACTTATGTGAGCCAAATATTCCTTTCATGACTCTACAGTACTGACTAAAGTATCGCATATACGATATTATCATCACATCTGTGATACACGCGTTAACGCTGACAGGATCGCAGCCGCGATACCAGCTGTCAGGCCAGGTACCACGTATACCACACCAGGACTATATATACTTTTTTTCGCCATTTTACTATTTTTTAGACTAAGAATATCTTGTTTTGTGATTTTGAATAATTTCTCACTTTTAATCTAGGGTAAGATCCGTAACACCTATTTAAACTATTTCTCTCAACATTATCATGGAATTCTTGTTTAATCACGAAATATAAGGCAGAAATTAGGGATATTGGCCCGTAAATCCTAAAAACTATAATTCTCTGATCTAAACTCTAATTTTAACTTATTTTCACTTTGGTGAGTTTATAATCTCATAATTATTATTTTTCTGTAAATTTTATCTTCAAAACAACTTCTATTCTCAATTTTAAAATGAATTTTGAGGATTTTTGTTGGTAATTCTTTAACATGATTTTTATTAAATTTGGAAAGTGTTTTAACTTGTTTTATCTTGTGTTTTCTGCTGTAGACACAAAAAATTATAGGGTACATATTTCAAAAAAAAGTTATGATTATACCATTCTTTTTGAAAATGCATTTCGGGGGTTCGTTTTGACCCCGACTCTAATATAGGCAATATGGGGCAAGGGTTCACATGCATGATTATCACTAACTGACTACCTTACATGAACGTGAGAATGCATCCATAAATACGTAACAATTACTACAATGTGATAACAGAATTACTGAGTCTGAATACTGATAACCTGATATGTTAATAATTGATATGACTAACAACATGAGTGACTGTATCTGACAGTCCTAAATCTGATGGAACTATCTTAGTTCAAAATTGTATCTGAGTTGACTATATCTGACAGTCCTGAATTTTGAAGAACTATTTGAGTTCTATTACTAAGACTGGTAGACTGTATCTAATAGTCCTAATTTTTTAACATGGAAATATGGGAAGTAGTTATCTAACCGACATTCCCCTAATCCGTCATTATGGCTGAGTTGGGGTCCAATCTTAACACCAATTAGAAAGGTGTCAATACCACATCACTGGTAAAGACAAGCTGTGGGTGACCTTTATTTGATAGTGTCCCCTGTACGAGAACGATGGGGCCCTTATCTGACAGTGCTTATCCACCTCATTAGCCCTAATTGACAATGTTGATTTCTCAACCTATGCTGGCTACATAGTTCTAGAATGCAAGGATGAATGCTAAGGGTCATACCCTCATCTGATGGTATGTGTCCCCATCTTTGGGTTCACTTAGTGCTAATTTGTACTCCCATCTGAATGGACACTGAACATGATTTACTGAACTGAACATGAGCAGAATTATTGAATTTCGTTGACTGATGGAATACTACTGATATCTAACAACTGACTGAGTTCATGAGATCATGGAGATTTTCCTAATTTATAAGACTGTCTAAAGTTTAATGATTCATAGCACGATTGAGAGTATCGTGAAAACATGACATGGCTCTCGACTCACAACTAATGTTTCGGGTACAAGTATGTCCAGGACTCGATAGAAGGAAATGGACAAAGCATGACTTATTTGAATATATAATAATCATCATAATATATTTACTGAAGCATTTCATCAAACATGTGATAGGCATAAGCTTGTTCATACATGGGAATTTCATGATATCATGCTAATTAGACACTTTTCCTTTATCTAGGCATTTAATGAAACACATGGTAGGCTTATAATGTGTAAACAACATCATACAATAATTTACTATCATGATTCAATTATAATTTAACCATTCAGGGGTTTAGTCATAAGATTTCATGAATTTATACCTATACAAATCAACCCATATGGAATATAACACTCATTCATGGAATACAATTAATTACTCATTATCAACATGAACAAGAGCAGCTAAATCATGAAATTCATAAGAAAATCCATAATTTGAATTTAGAAAAGGGATTATTGGGCTTCATGGATGAAAGGAGTCCATGAATGAATACTATGCATACCTGGGTTAAGGTTCTTGAACTTGAAGAATTGGAAATTCCTTAGTTCTTAAAGAAGATTGGATTTTGTTCTTGGAGATTAAGGTTAGAGAGAACCCTAATATTTGTTGTGAAATTATAATGAGAATGTGATTTCTAGCCGAATTTAACTAGGTATATAAACAGGTGGCAAAGGACCAAAAAAACCCTTTAAAATGACTTGAAAATTCACTGAACGAAACCGTGACAGCTCATGTGATGGTCCATCACTGGGTCGACGGTCCATCTTTTTGATCGTTGTAGGTGGACCAGAATAGGGTTTTACTACCTAGGTAGAGAAGGTCCATCACTAGGTCGACGGTCCATCATTTTGACCGTCGTAGGTGGACCAAAATAGGGTCTCACTGCCTAGGTAGCGATGACTCATGTGATGGTCCAGCGCTGGGATGACAGTCAATCATTTTGACCATCGTAGGTGGACTAGAAGGTTGAACCATTGCCTTGGCTACTATGTTCTAAGTGATGGTCTGTCAACTTGACCATCGCACCTGGGATATTCTGAGAGCTCTGAGTAAAATGTCCATTACTTCTTGCCCCGATACTGGATTTTGATGAAATTGGTATTGATGGAAATTTTATTCAATACCATGTATAAAAAAATGGTTTCATATTTCAAAGCCAATTCTGACATCCTTGAGATGATTTCAAGATAAGAAAATAAAACAGGTATTACCATATCTCCCCCTTGAGAACATTCATCCTTGAATGAGACTGACTGAGAGGGGAAGCTCTAGACTGAACATGAATAACTGGAAAATGATCTCATGACTGACCTGACTGACAGGCTGAATATAACATACTGAACATGCATATCTCATGCATGTATAACTGATTCATAAATGCATAACTGAGTGTTCTGAAGAACCAATTTTCTCATAATGAGAATGCATGTCTGATGCATAAATACATGACTAAACTGATACATGAGTGCATGACTATATATGTAATGGTATTTGATACCAAGTTTATGATGGGAACATGAACACGAAACTCAATACCAAGTTCGTGATGAACACAGAACATGAAACTGAGTAAGCTTTAGGAGAAATGTTACCTTGAGCTTGGTCTGATTTGGCAGAGAAGAGGTGAGGATACTTGGTGCGCATGTCTGCTTCTTCTTCCCAAGTAGCTCCCTCAATGGACTGATTTCACCAAAAAACCTTAACTAGAGGGACCTCTTTGTTCCTTAATCTACAAGTCTGATAGTCTATGATTTTGACTGGAATCTCTTTATAAGAGAGGCTACTCTAAACTTCAATGCTCTGAATAGGGACTACTACTGACGGGTCACCTATACACTTCTTGAGAAAAGAGACATTGCACACTGGATGAACTAAGGCTAGATCTGAAGGCAATTCGAGCTCATAAACTACCTTACCCAAATGACTGAGAACCTTAAAGGGACCGACATATCAAGGACTGAGCTTTCCCTTCTTACCAAACCTCTTCACTCCCTTCATGGGAGAGATCTTTAGATAAACAAGATCACCGATCTTGAACTTTAGATCCTTTCTACAAATATTAGCATAAGACTTTTGTCGGCTCTGAGCAGCCCAGAGTCTTTCTCTGATCAGCTGGACTTTCTCTAAGGCGTCACTACTAATTTAGGACCTATGATTGAGGACTCACTAACTTTGAACAAACTAATTGGAGATCTATATCTCATACCATAGAGAGCGTTGAATGATGCCATCTGAATACTGGAATGATAGCTGTTGTTGTAAGAAAATTCAATCAAAGGCAAGTGGTCATCCTAATTACCCTTGAAATTAATTGCGCATGATCTTAGCATATCTTCTATAGTCTGAATGGTCCTCTCTGCTTGACTATCTGTATGATGATGGAGGCCTGTACAGAGATGAACTTAGGTACCAAGACCCTTTTGGAATGCTTTCTAGAAATGAGAGGTGAACTGGGTACCTTTGTCTAAGATAATGGATAACGGAACACTGTACAATTTGACCAACTCTTTAATGTAGTGTTTGGCGTAATCCTCATCTAAATAAGAGGTATGAACTGGAAAAAAATAGGCTGATTTGGTCATTCTGTCTACAATGACCCAAACTAAATCATGCTGATGATGAGTTCGAGGCAAACCTATCACAAAGTCTATATTCACAACTTCCCACTTCCAAGTAGGAATGATGAACTCCTACATAGGACCACTAGGCCTCTAATGCTTTATCTTAACTTGTTGACATATGGAGCACTTTGCCACAAACTCTGCAACATCTCTCTTCATCCCACTCCACCAATAAATCTCCCGCAAGTCGCGGTACATCTTTGTGGCCCCTGGATGAATAGAGTAACGTGCACTATGTGCTTCTGTGAGAATTTGCTGCCTTATGTCATCTACGTGTAGAATACAGAGACGACCCTGACAACGAAAAACACCATCTCCCTCTTG
This sequence comes from Capsicum annuum, assembly GCF_002878395.1. Lineage (NCBI taxonomy): Eukaryota > Viridiplantae > Streptophyta > Magnoliopsida > Solanales > Solanaceae > Capsicum > Capsicum annuum. The sequence continues at coordinate 88,693,443 of NC_061121.1, forward strand.
GGAGAAAACCTTTATTTTCTGATCCTGAATTGATTCTTTCAAATTGACAATGCTGGGATCTCTATCTTGGTTTTCTTTCACCTCAAAAACTAAAAATGATTCTAAACTACTCCAAACACATACACCACCCTCTAAAGAATCGACTAAGCAAACACCTAGTCTAGCAAGCTGATGTACTTCTTAAGCTAACATATTCTTACTATCCTCAACATGAGAAACACTACCCATGGACAATCTACTAGGGGTGTCGGCCACTATAATGGCCTTGCCCGGATGATAAAGGACCCTCATGTCATAATCTTTCAAGAGCTCTAACCACCTTCTCTGATGAAGAATGAGATCTTTCTGAGAAAAGACATACAGAAGGATCTTATGATCCATGAACACATCTACATAAACACCGTATAGGTAATACCTCCAAATTTTCAAGGCAAAGACTACGGCTACTAACTCGATATCATGAGTAGGATAATTCTTCTCATGGGGTTTAATCTATCTGGAGGTGTAAGCTATGACCTTACTATGCTGTATGAGGACACAACCCAAACCTAATTTGGATGCATCACAATACACTATGAACCCATCTGAACTATCTGGAAGAGCTAATACTGGAGCTGAGGTGAGTCGAGTCTTCAAATCCTGAAAAATCTTCTCACAAGGATCTGACCACTGAAACTTGACCTTCTTCTGAGTCAATCTAGACATAGGGGATGTAATAGAAGAAAATCCCTCAACAAACTGACTATAATAGCCAGCCAAACCTAAGAAACTCCTAATAGCTGATGGAGAGACAGAGAGAGGCCAGTTTCTTATTGCTTCTATTTTTTGAGGATATACTCTAATGCCATCACCAAAAATGATATGACCAAGGAATGCTACTGACCTTAGCCAAAATTTGCACTTACTTAATTTGGCAAATAACTGATGATCTCTGAGAGTCTGAAGTCCTATCCTGAGATGGTCTGCATGATCTTACTTACTGCGGGAATAGACCAGAATATCATCTATGAAGGCTATGATAAACATGTCCAAGTACTGCTTGAACACACGTTTCATTGAGTCCATGAAAGCGGCTGGGGCATTGGTAAGACCAAATGATATGACTAAGAATTCAAAGTGACCATACCGAGTATGAAAAACTATTTTTGAGAGAACTATTTTTCTTGCGCACGAATAATACTAGAGTGCCCTACGGGGAAACACTTGGTCTGATGAATCCCTTATCTAATAGATCCTTCAACTATTCTTTTAGTTCTCTGAGTTCTGTTGGTGTCATTCTGTATGGAAAAATAGATATAGGCTGAGTATCTAGAAGGAGATCAATGGCAAAGTCTATTTCCCTTTCTGGAGGAATTCCTAGAAGATCTTTGGGAAAGACATCTGAATATTTATTTGTGACTAGAACTGATTCAAGACTGGGAGTTTTGGAACTGGAATCCTCAACATGACCAAGATGATAGACACATCCCTTAGATATCTATTTTCTTGCCCGAAGGTAGGAAACAAGCTAACCTCTAAAAGCTGAAGTACTACCTTTTCACTCTAGGATGGGTTCATTCAAAAACTGAAACTGGACTATTCTGTTTCTATAGTCCACTGTGGCATAACAGGAATGAAGCCAATCCATGCTGAGAATTATGTCAAAATCAATCATCTCTAATTTGACTAAATCTACTAAAGTGACTTTCTAAAATGTCATAACCAGGTAGTTCCTGTATACCCGCTGAGCTATGATGGTTTTACCCACTTTGGTAGAGACTGAAAAGGGCTCTGCTAGAATTTCGGGACTGATTCTGAAATCAACTGCTATATTAGGAGTAACAAAAGACAAGGAGGATCCTGGATCAATTAACACGTAAGCATGCACATGAAATATCTGTAACATACCGGTAACTACATCAGGAGAATATTTCTAATCTTGTAGAGTATGAAGAGCATAAAGGCAATTTGGGCATTGCCACTAGTAGCACTTGTGGTGGCACCCTGCTATTTAGGCGATTAGACAGAGATAAGAAGCAGAGATAACTCTAATAACCTAACTGAGGGTAGTCTGTGACTCTGTGGTCAGGCTTTCCACAACTGAAATAGACATCACTGCCAGCTCTACAAGAACCCTTGTGGTTCTTACCACAAGTCGGGATTAGTTCAGGTGTTACTAACACTGCTCTGAGACTTAGAGCCTGGCGCCCTATATCTGAACTTAGGAGCTGAAGCACTGGCTGAAGAAGGAGCTAGAATTAATGACTTAGGGAAAAACTGAGAACGACTGCCTCTCTCTGACTTAGGCTGGCTAAAATTAAAGTTACCTATGCTAGATTTCTTATTTTGGTTCTCCCTCTTCTTAATCTTTTACTCCTCTACCTGCTGATCATGAGTTATAAGCCTGGATAAAGTCATGTCACTATTCAGCATGGTGGATCTACACTCATTTATTATGCTATCATTTAACCCTGAAGCAAACTTACTCATCTTGGCTCTGCTGTCTGCAACCACATGAGGGGAATATTTGGAAAATTGAGTAAACTTAAGAGAATACTGTTTCACCATCATATTGCCCTGCCTGAGGTTGATGAATTCTAGCACCTTAGCCTCTCTAAGATCTTGGGGAAAGAATCTGTCTAAGAATGTAGTGACAAACTCCTCCCACTCTTTTGGACCTACATCATCTAACCTCTCGACCTTCCACTGTTTAAACCAAGCATGAGCCACATCCTACTACTGAGATGCAGCTAGCTCAGCACTCTCAACAGTAGTTACCCCCATGATGTCTATCACCTTCTGAACTTGATCAATGAATTACTGAGGGTCTTCATGTACTTTAGACCTGAGGAAGGTTGGAGGATTCATTTAGGTGAAGTCCCGAATTCTAGCTACGGATGAGATTGCCACAGGGTTGGCCAGAATGATTGCTGGCCATTCATTCTGAGTGGAAACTGATTGAGAAAGAGTGGTAAATGCAGTCCTGAACTCCACATGAGAAACATGATCACCCAAAGGATCTTCGGGCTGAGGGGCTGACTGATTTCCATTTCTTCTTTTAGGAGGCATGTTTTGTAGAAGAAAGAGAGAAATAGATTAAATTGAGAGATTGACTTGAGATTATGCTCACTGGCACGACATGAAAACTGAAAGAGGGGAAACTATTCCTAAAATATCTTATAGCCTCCTGTACATAAATATGGCGCGCAACACACCCATGTACAAGACTCTACTAGATGTGGCTTTCACAACTTCCGAGGACTCTATTGAACCTTAGACTCTAATACTAAGTTAGTAACGCCTCAAACCTGGTGCTCGGAATGCTACACGGTGCTCATGACCCTGAAGGATCACAAGCTAACCTATGTTTGATATCTGTACCTATACACTGCATAATATAACATGATAATGTGGAAATATCACTGAAAGGCCATAAGGTTCATTACTGAACAAATTCTGAATAATAAAACATCTGAGTGAGGTAATAGAATACCCAAAACAAAACTGAAAATATTGAAATATGAAATATGATATTCTGCATCTAGTCTGAAAGCCTCTAATGTCTGAATAATCTTAATAAGGAGTTGATGGGACTTGTCCCTAACTAACTCCAACTAATAAGCTAATAAATGATATAGTAAAGAAATAATCATACCCTTGAAGGATGAGGACTTACTTTGAACTCTGACTGCTGAAACTGGAATCTACTGCTGATCTAGAACTCATGTCTCTGAACCTATGGTGTAACATAAAAAGAAAGCACCATAGCAAAAATTCGTCAGTACAATGGAATGTACTGAGTATACATGTGAGGTAGGCGATATGCAATGGTTCATATGCATGATTACCACTAACTGACTATCTAACATGAATGTGAGAATGCATATATAAATATGTAACTGTAACTGCCAATGTGATAACATGATTACTGAGTCTGAATGATAACCTGACATATTAATAACTGATATAACTGATAACATGAGTGACTATATCTGACATTCCTAAATCTAATGGAACTATCTGAGTTCCAAACTGTCTCTGAGTTGACTGTATCTGGTAGTCCTGAATTTTGAAGAACTGTGTTCTATTTCTGAGACTGATTGACTATATCTGGCAGCACTAATTTTGTAACATAAAACTATGGGAAGTAGTTATCTAACTGACATGTACCTGATACACCATTATGGCTGAGTTGGGGTCCACTCTATAACCCCTATTGGAAGGGTGTCAATACCGCACTGCTAGTAAGAATAAGCTATAGGTGACCCTTATCTGATAGTGTCCCCTGTACGAGAATGGTGGTGTCCTTATCTGACAGTGTTTATCAAACCCATCAGTCCTCATCGATAGTGTTGATGTCTCAACCTATGCTGGCTACATAGTTTTAGAACGCAAGGATGACTATTAAGGATCACATCCTCATCTAATGGTATGTGTCCCCATCCTTGGGTTCACTCGGTGCTAATTTTTTCTCCCATCTGAATGGAAACTGATCATGATTTACTAAACTAAACATGAGCAAAATTAGTGAATTCCAATGACTGACGAAATAATACTGATATCTGACATCTTACTGAGCTCATGAGATTATGGAGATTTTCTGAGTCATTAGACTGTCTAAAGTCTAAGGATTCATATCTTGACTGAGAGTATCGTGAAGACGTGACATGGCTCTAGGCACACAGGTATTGTTGTGGGTACAAGTACCACCAGGACTCGATAGAAGGAAACGGACAAAGCATAACTTGCTTGAATACATAATAATCATCATAATACATTTACTGAAGCATTTCATCAAACATGTGATAGCCATAAGCTTGTGCATACATGGGGATTTTGTGATATCATGCTAATTAGACACTTTTCCTTTATCTAGGCATTTAATCAAACGCATGGTAGGCTTAGAATGTGTAAACAACATCATACAAAAATTTACTTTCATGATTCAATTCTAATTTAATTATTCAGGGATTTAGACATAGGATTTCATGAATCTATACATATACAAATTAACCCATAAGGAATTTATCACTCATTCATGGAATACAAGTCAATTACTCATCACCAATATGAACAAGAGCAGCCTAATTTTGAGATTCATAAGAAAATCCATTATTTGAATTTAGAAAAGGGATTCTTAGGCTTCATGGATGAAAGGATTCTGTGAATGAACACTATGGATGCCTGGGTTTAGGTTTTTGAAGTTGAAGAATTGGAAATCCCTTAGTTCTTGAAGAAGATTAGATTTTGTTCTTGGAGATTAAGGTTAGAGAGAAACCCTAATTTTTTTTTGTAAAATTATAATGAGAATGTGATATCTGATGGGATTTAACTAGGTATATAAACAGGTGGGAAAGGACCAAAAATCCCCTTTAAAACGACTTAAAAATTCACTGAATGGAACCTGCGAAGGATCGTCCGATGGTCCATCACTGGGTCAACGGTCTGTCATTTCTACCATTGTAGGTGGACCAGAATAGGGTCTCACCATCTATGTAGCGATGGTTCATGTGACGGTCCATCGCTGGGTCGATGGTCCATTGTTTTGACCATCGTAGGTGGACCAGAATAGGGTCTCACTACCTAGGTAGCGATGTCTTGTGCAATGGTCCATCGCTGGGTCAATGGTCTGTCATTTCAATAGTCGTAGGTAGACTAGAAGGTTGACTCACTACCTTTGCTGTGACGGCCTTAGCGACGGTCCGTCGCTAGATCGATGGTCCGTCAACCTGGCCATCACACCTGGGCGATTCTGACAACTCTGAGTAAAATATCAATAACTTCTTCCTCCAATACCAGATTTTGATAAAATAGGTATCGATGTAAAGCTTATTCAATTTACCACATTATGGAAAGTGAAAATCATAAAAATTCTATGTTTAAAAAATGGTTTTGTATTTCAAAGAAAGTTTTGACATCCTTGAGATGATTTCAAGCGAAGAAAAAGGCACGAGTATTACACTTAATTTTCTTTTGACTGAGCTGAGTAGTTAATATTGGTACAAAATCATGTTATGAGTGTGGAAAGTAATCATAAAAATGGATATGCTATTGTTTTGTGCTTGGTGGGGGCCTATATTTATGATATTTGGTGGTTTTGGAATATTAAATGCTATATGTGACCGTGTGGGATCTTCTATGATATTGTTGGCCTTGTGTGTGAAACTAGTTTTATCTTGACTCATGAAAAATCCTAATGTGGTATCAATGATATGTTTTGATGTATTTTTACCCATTTGGTATTGGTTCATGTTGGATTTCATGGATGATTCTAAATATTGGATAGATTATTGGCTCACTTGGTTTATTAGTTCGATATGGAAACTCTGATTCTAGTTGGTTGTAAGCATTACATCCTTATATCATATACATTATTAAAACACTGGTACCACTATGGAAATTCTAGAAATATTGGGAACACAGGATTTTTATGACAGAAAATGTGACATCTTTAAAACCCTCAATCAAAACCGGAAAGGAGTTATAGATATTGGTATTGGATATTAGTTGTATATAGGTTGATGAAACCCCATGGGTCCTATTTCGGGAAGCTTTAGCTCCGTAAATATATACGGAGGTTGTGCAACAACCTCAGGCATCATCATCATCATTATCATCATCATATCGATTGCATTTGTATTTACATTTCACATATCTATTGTCAGGACCCAAACTTTAGCCTAGCCGTGACGGGTATCTCAAGTCCCACGTGGATTAGAGATCACCCCTTGCACCTAACAAAACAAAACACATCACACCCTATGGTCGGGTGAATTTCAAACATATAACAAGATAGCACGCAATAGTTCAAGAAAGTTTTAAAATGCATGTCTATAACTGACCACCAACGATCAGCAGAATCACCAACCGACACAACACAATATCCATAGTAGTCCAAACAAAGATTTTAAGACAATGATCCAAAACTAAATAACAATAAAGTTTTGGGTCATGCCCCTGAAAATAGCCAAAAACCAAATCCAAAGGAATAATAAAAATGAAAAGGAAACCATAATCATGATATGGGGCTTTCCAGAGTATGAAATCTCACCACTTCAATTTGACTAGGGTTTTCCTGAGTATGAAAGCTTGCCACTTCAATCTGACACACTACCTAATCCAAAATCCTATTCACTAAGCATGAGAAGAAGAAGCATGGCCAATTCTTACATTGAGTGGGGATACAACATCCAAAGATGGTTAGCAGGGTGAAATCTAGCATGTAAATCAGGGATAAGGATAACATAATAAAATGATTAATAATTTAAAATCATTCAAAACCAGTGCACATAATCAAATCCATAAACATACATTCATACATTCATACACACACACACATACACACACATATATATATATATATATCATATGCTAGGTTAGGGAATAAGGCTTAACATGCATTTAAAAACTTTATCCTGGACTGTGTAGATCAACCATTATATAATAGTACCCATGGGCTAATGGACACCAGTACTGACACCCTGCCAGGCCCTAGTGCATTAGCTATACAAACAGGAGAATAATCTTCTATATGGACACGAGGGACTTAAACCTCCCAACATAAACCAAGGTGACTTAAGTACCCGATAATAAAATAATTTATCGGGGACTCAAACCTTCCTAATCATGAAAATAATAATAAGCAGTACTCTAACCTCCATGCTTACTTAGATCAAAGCATTGGTAAACATGGTTTTCAATTTCAGTCACTCGAAGCTCCACTTTTATGGCTCAGCTACACAACCCTTATTAAAGCTCAATTAAAGGATCATACATTACTATTCATTTAACCACATTCTACATTAAGGCATACACTGTTGGCATCACCATACCAACTACACTTGCAAGGTAACAACAACATGCCAAAATAATTCCCATTAACTTGTAGAAAAAAACTCCTTTTGTTAATAATGCATGGAGGGTGTCACTGACTTCCTTTGTGCATTAAACCATACCATTGTGCTTCAAATACCTCTTTGTATCATGCAATAGTTCAAGACTAGTTCAACTTTACAAATTTCCACAGTGCCCATAATCAAAACCAATTTCACATTATAGGGTTAGGGTTATAACCACTTTAAATGTCATAAGTTTAGGAAAATGAAAATTCCTTAGTTCATGAACCATACCCACGCACCCACAAGTTCAAAACTATATTTAAAGTATGATTAGTAATATATAAACCATAGAAAAACATTGTTCAACAACAAGCATTCTAAACCGCCAACCTTTGTTTAAAAACCAACATAAACATATCATGAACAATACCTTTAAACACATGATTTTACTAAATTAACAATGAGGGAAGAGTAACATGTCTTTAATAGCAAGATATACATAGAGAAGTTACCCTTAAAAGCCTTAATTGATCAACCTCTTGAAAATCCTAAGTGTTCTTGACCTTGAGAATTTGGGAGTATTTAAGACATTACTTGGATTGTTTCTGATAAATAAGACACTCTAAAAAGGTTATAAGATGTAAATTTCAAATTGGGTATGAGGGAAAATGTCTAGAATGCCCTTAACTTACAAGCTAAAAAAGGTTGCCTTTGCTTACGAGTTAACCCTTGACTCGTAGCCACACCTTACGAATTGTTACCATAAGTCATAAACAAGGCAATACCACCAAGGCATCCTATACTGTTATCCTTATGACTCAACCAACTAAGCCATAATGTGACCCTACAACTCGTAAGGTCCAGTAGTTGTCAACATAGAACCCAAATTAAGACTTACACTTGATACCCTACTATATCACCTAACGACTCATAACATATTCTTACATATCTTAGTGAGGAGCAGAATCAAGCCACAAACTTAATGGTTTGGTTATGAGTCAACCAAATAATTCGTTAGGACACCCTACGACTCATCGAGTTAAGTCGTAATAGGGTAGCGAGATCAAAGCTCAAGAAGTTTTTCAAGGGCCAAAATCTAGGGTGTTTCAATTTTCCCCACTTAGATCATTTGTCCTCGAATGATAGGTCCAAGAAATTGCTAGCATGATTGGACTTTATACTCCTCTACCATTACATTTAACCAAGTTAGAAAACAAAGATGCTAAGCAAATCATTCTTCCCTTTAATAAAGTTAGAAAAAAATATATTAAGAATAACATATACCTTAGGTATGATTATTCGGAGTGAAAAATAAGAATGCATTATTGACTTCATGTCCTCTTCGACTTCCTAAGTAGCCTCTTACATCTTGTGGTTCCTCCATAGAACCTTTACCAAAGCTATGTCCTTCGTCTAGAATCGATGAACTTACTAATCCAACATTTCAATCAAGACTTCCTTATAAGATAAGAAATCTGAAATACCCACCATTACCAAAGGAACAACCGTCGAAGGATCTCTAACTCACATTCTCAATATCAAAACATGAACCACCAAATGAATGAAGATTAAACTAGAGAGAAACCCCAATTCATACGCAAGACTACCAATCCTTTTCAAGACAAAGTATGGGTTAACATAACAGGGACTGAGCTTCCACTTCTTCCCAAATTACATTACTTCCTTTATGGAGATACCTTCAAAAACACCCAATTGCCAACCTCAAACTCTAAATCCCTACACCTCATATCCGTATAGGAATTTGGGTAACTTTGGATTGCTTTGAGTCTATCCAAAATCACCTTCACCTTATATATCAATTGGTGAACCAAATACGAGCCAAACATCTCCACCTCACTAACCTTAAGCCAGCTAATTGGAGATCTATACTACCTACCGTACAATGCCTCAAACAAAGCCATCCCACTACTTGAGTGTTAGCTATTTTTATATGCAAACTATATAAGAGGCATATGATCAACTCAACTTCTACCATAGTCAATCACGTAAGCTTGAAGAATATCTTTTAATGTATGAATAGTCCTTTCTAGTTGCCCATTCGACTGCGGGTGGAAAACAATCCTAGGGCTCACCTTAGTTCCCAACCCTCTCTAAAATGAATGCAAAATGTGTGATGTGAACTAAGAACCCCGATAAAATATAATAGAAATAGGTGCCCTATGTAACTTCACAATCTCTTGGAGGAACAACTTTGCATAATTTTCTACCAAATAATTAGTCCGCACCGGCAAGAAGTGAGCAACTTAGTCATCCTATCCATGATGAGCAAAATCTACATCACATTATTTAATCTACCTTTTTTACTATGGGCCACTCCTCTTTGTTTTCTTTTTTTCTTATATATTCCTACTTTATGCTTCCATTGTTCACCCATTTTCTTATATTTCTATATCTTACAATTTTCATGCAATTCTTTTCTTTGTTTAGCCCTTGCTTTTCTAGTCATTTTTTCAATGCTTAGGCACTTAGGAATTTCACTAAAAACTCTGTGGCCCCATACTTACATCCATCAATCTTCCATCCCCCAACTTAGGCTTTTAGCCAAAAGTTGTGTTTTCAAGTTCAAGAAGGGTATACTTCAAAAGAGGAATAAAAAAATGGTTCGCGGCTTGTAATGTGTTTGCCAAAGAAAGGTTCAAAGGATCAAAATGGGTAACTAGGTCTTACATTTATGCATGGGTAGGATTTTTAGGCTAAGTGGGAATCTAATGTCTCAAAGATGGTCTAAGATTATTTCTCCAATCAAATACAATAAAAATTAGCTTTGAAAGACTAATGAGTCGAGTTCTAGATGTCACAAGTTAAACATTAGATATAGATAAATTAGCTCACTACACATGGCATCCAAACTCGCAAAGGAGTCTCAATTACCCCTTCCGCTAGGGAAAAAATAAATATCTACCTATTTTTACGAGTCAAAAGTTTTGAGTCACAAGGAGAGAAAAAGAATTGTTACAATATTGCTTAAGTCCATGCCTTTGATTTTTGAAAATTTTGGACATAGAGGGTATTTACTTTACATTTGTACCATGCACAATTTGCTAACTACGGAAACAACCTAAGTCTTGGTCTCACATTATGGCTTCATATAGGCAACCCAACCCTATGGCTACTTAGACTTATCCAATGGTATGAGTGAAATCCTAAATCCACAGTTCCATAGGTACTCAGACTTTCTTTGCATCTATGGCCTTGATGCTATGGCTACTCAGACTTTCCCTGCATCTGTGGATCAAAACCCAATCACAAAATTTCCATGATTTGCGTTAACTAAATTTAAGTATTTCAAACCAATATGTACTTCACACAAGGGAAGGACCACAACACCCCCAATGAAAGTACTTGTAGTGACCTCATTACATAACTCAAAAGCATAAGAAGGGTAAAAGGGCTCGCTAAAACCACATTGATTAACAATACTGAAAACTAGACAAAGTGGCGCGATTGCATCATGAGTGGTGTAATCGCGGTAACTGAAGACATCTACTCTCCTGTTTTTCCCTCTTTTCCTGCATAGCTGCCATATTTCTAAATTTAGTTTTCCCTCATATTTTTTTAGTTCCAAATCTTCCTAAGGCACTTGCAAGGCATGAGAATTATGTGAATTATTCCAAAAACATGCAAATAAAAATACAAATATAATGGGTTTCATCCCATCAAGTGCTTGATTTATTATCGTGGCACGATGCCTTTTTGATCCTTATTTGTGCCTCTGCTAAGTGTATTTGAACCCTTTTCCCAACTTTTGATCATTCCATATTTTAGGCTCTTTTGGTAAAAGTAGGGGAGTGATGAAACATGTTGTATCATGCCACTTTGAAGAATTAAACTATTTTCCTAATTTTGTATTGAGCTTTTGTGTGGGCTCATTGGAAAATGGTGAGAGCATTAGAAGGCTACTAATTGAACATAAATCCTTAAGCTTCTTGACCTTCAAGATTGGGGTCTTAGCATACCCTTTTGGGAAGACAAACTCCAAGATATAAGGAAATAGTTCATTCTTACCCTCATTCAACATTTCTCATATGGATTGATTATCATAAACTCCATCGAGCTTAGTATTGAGAAGTAGTTAGAATGAGGTATTTTTCCTAATTCCAGAGTTGTTTCCATTTTTGTATCCTCAGCCCAAAATTGACTAGAGTCTTCATAAGGGATTTGATTTGCTTCTTCTTCTGACTCTAGTACCATTTCTTCCCTTTTAGCATTATCTTTCATGTTTGGTTTGGTTGGTTAGGAAATTAGTGATGTTTTTTTCAATATCAAGCTTATTTAGATGAGTGAGCATTACTGTGGTGTTTTAATGATTAACTTCCATGCCCATGTCTTCTATCTTCAAGATTTCCTCTGCAAATGCTTATTGGATTGGAGGATAAGAGTTCCTTCCTCCTCTACCTTTGTGGGTAACTCCAAGATACATTGAAGCACTGCTTCAACACCACTATTTTCCATGCTTAATTATTCTCTTTCTTTATCAAAAGACCTATTAAATCCATAAGAAGTGCTATCATTTAGGCTAGCATGACAAGGGGAGGGGGCTTTTACACGATCACTCTAACGTTGTAAATCATCCTCTATTGATTTCACCTATTCTAAGATAAGTTCAAGTATAACCTCAATACCATTATTTCCATTGATTTGTTCTGCCTTTTCTTCATCATAAGACCAATCCGAATCAGAAGGAAAACTAGGAATCAGGTTAGCATAATAGGGGGAGTAGGCCTTTGGACAATCACTCTCATGTTTATCTAGACCACCACATAGAGAACAAACATACTCCCTATAAGATCGAGATGGTGCACACATCTTTTTTTGAGAACCATATCTATAATCTTTCCAAAAGTGAGGTCCATTACAATATGGACATAGATTGTCATGATAGGATTTCCAACCACCAAACTCACACTTATTCCAAGATGCCATAGTAACAAATAAACAAAAATAAAAATATACCTAAGGCAGGAAACAAAAGACAATAACAAATAAATATTTTCAAGTTTGAACCAAATCAAAAATGCAAAAAATTCCAAACTAACTCAACACACCAAATTTTCCCCTGGCAACAGTGACAATTTTGATAACGCTCAACTTATATGTCAATTTAAGTGCAAGGCAGTCGTTGCCAATACATTTGCCCAACTAAGAGTCTGGGTCAAATCCATGAGGAACAATATGAGTGGCGGTTGAGTAAGTTCGAAATAAAAGTTGCTTGCTAAGTTCAAACATATGGTACAAGATTGTTTGGGTTTTTTTAATGTTAGCTAATGTTAGAGTAATTCTTGGTCTTCTAAGCGACTAATTTGAGTCTAAGAATAATTATAGTGTAATAAATTAAAATGGATCTTTGCACTATGCTTTCCTAGGTGCAAGATATGCAAGGAAACATGATAATTCGATGAAAATTCTAATCGTTGATGATGCGGTAGGCTAGGTTTAAGGTATTTGACGTTAGTTTTTTTTTTAAAAACCCTCATAGATATCACCACCGACCCTTTTAAGTACCTAATAAGTGTGTCAATTAAAGGCACCCAATACCTAAATTGGATATCCTTATTTCTAGGATGATACCCATGATATAGTTAACTTTTCAACCACCCTTATGTCTAAGATAGTGATAGATTAGTAAACTACACACATAATTTTTTACCATTGCTTTGGTTTCCACACCCCTCTTTTAAGGATAATGTGGGGTCCTAAATTTCACCCAAAACTTATCTTTTGAAGATGGCTATGATCTTTCTAGAGCTTGGAGTTTTCACCCATCAAACCCATATGGATATTTGGGGATTTCACCCATAAATCCCAACCAATTTAATCAAGAAATAATAGAACCCATTATCAACAAACTAAAACATACATAAATAAATCAAATCCCATACATATTTACACATTAATCTATCATAATCCTAAGAGGTAGATCTAGCGCATCATAAGGATAATGAAACAAATATACCAAGATGTTCGTCAAAGTTATTCATAAGAAAATACGGAGATGACAAACCATACTTTAGACTAAAATAAATCTTCAATATATAAAGCTAAATCTACACTTTAAATCTCCTCTAATATAATCTTTGTAATACCCCGCATCTTTCCTAGCATAATTTTATCCCTAGAATGCCAAAGATTAGCTTAAAGAATGAGTAACATTTATTTCATATGGAGCTTTCCAGACTTAGACCTCCCATTGTATGAGAAATTGAATAAGTGTTCAATCGATATCAAATTTGCCCAACTCCGATACTCAGCAAAGAAGTTAGAGCATTTTTAGTAATAAAGTATCCTATCTGGGCACTCACCACATCATGGTGGATGCCAAAATGGCAATCGTTTTATTTTAGTAGACCTCCATGATATTGACATAATTTTAGATACTAATAGTAAAGGCTCACAAACTTATTCAGATGTTGTTTTACTTGAGATTTTAGTTTCAAACTTATAGTCTTAGCTTTCAGATTCAGATGTGTGCTCTTTACCGCTTAGTCTATATGATTTGAGAAGGGAATAGAACTACACATTTCAGAACTAAGTGTGATGACTCATGAGGTTTTTATTATATGCTTTACTCTTCATGACTTATGATATTCAGATTTTATATTTCTCAAGCTAGGTGGATCATTTATATTTACCATTCGTTATTTATAAATAATGATCACGAGATATGTTTTACTTATGAACTATACCCTCATATACTCAATTTATCCTCAAAGTACTGATCCACATATATGTCTATATACTACATTGTCTCATAATATAGGTACACGACTTAGTATGCATATTCAGATTCAGAGAGTTGCAAATTCAAGCTAATAAAATGATGAGTCCTCCTACCTCAGGGACTTCCGTTAGATTTATTTATGTTGTTCATTTTCTTATTCATATATATTATTTTACGATAGTTGAAGTAGCTTCCCAACTATTTATAGTTAGTATTAGTTGAGGCCTCATAGACAGTCAGTAGAGTTAATGTATTCAGTTTCAGTTTTTTTTTGTAAAAGCATAGTTGAAATCATGTGAATTCAGTTTTGTATTGATCAGATAGTCAGTTGCTTATGAGTTATGCAAGAAGAAGGGTTAACTTGGGATCATTTGTGACCCTAAGCACTATGTGACATCTCGGGACTCATTTTTGGGGAGTTACAAATTTGGTATCTAGCACCAGGTTCAAATGTCCTATGGTGTCTGTGAAGCCATGTCTAGTAGAGTCTCGTTGAGAGGATACAAGGAATTTCGGAAATGTTTCCATTCTTTTAAGTTTAAGATCATGCTATAGAAAGGTTTTCTAAGAAACTTATACAGATTCTCATTATCTGCCTTATTTCTAAGGTATCAGAAATAGTCAAGCTTACATCTTCACAGATAGTTATGGGATTATAAGAGGGCTAGAAAGTATCCCATCAGTGCTTTTGAGTTTCAAAAATTTAAGCGCTTTATCATGTTTGTAGAAATCATGCACTAAGACCTAGTCAGGCGTGCTTTCACATTCCTCCGCAGAATCTATTATGATAATCTATACTTCTCTGTCTATGTACTATTCATGAGGTAATATGGTCAGCAAGTTCCAATTTCCTTCCCTGTTAATGCTCTTAGACTTGCTAGCAAGAAGTTTTAGAAGTCTCATAAACCGACTTGAGAAGAGCCTTCTAGTGTGTTATAAGCCCCTCAAGTTTAAAGTTATGTCCTCATTCTTATGAGCCATTCAGGTAAGACAGAGAAAGATGTGTATTCTTTGATCGTGGAATATTGTTTTTCAAGTTTCTATCTCTTGTAATTTGTAAATTTATTATCATTGTGTTCTTGAAAAATCAAAGTTTAGTGAAGCCGTGTGGGGCTCTTTCGATTCACTAGCATAGTTGCTTTGTTATTAATCTCATTTTCTCATTTAAAATGCAAAATCAAAGTCTAGTGAAGCCGTGTGAGGCCTATTTAAATTTACTTGCAATTTGTTGTGCATCTTATTGTTCTTATGTTAGTTGGAAGTGTGGGTTTAGAGGTGTAGTGACAAGAAGGTTGGTAAGGGAAATGTATTGAATATATAAATATACATATATATATATATATATATGTAGCTGAATTTTGTGCATGATTAGGCTAGTAATGAAGTGATATATCCTTTTTTATTAATTAGTGAAAGGAAAAGAAGGAGTTATTAGTTAAGGAGAATTGTTGAGTTCTTGAATTATGGAAAGTAATTGATGATAATTGTTGTGTTAGAGCTATGAAAATATGTTAGGTGTGAAGATGGGTAAATAGTAATGATATGAAAAAGGAGGATGTGTTAATGGATTGTGAATAAGATAGGCCATACTATGATAATTGATTATTGTTGTTATGAGGTTCTAGCAGACTAGTGTTCCTGATGTCTTGTTTTATAACTTCCAAGTGAGAATTGTATGTAAGTTTGGGTTGTAAATCATGTTTAGCACTAGACATTAAGTTTGAACAATGGATGGTCGTCAAGGTGGATGTAATAAATTTTTTGGTTAGTTATGCTAGTTGTATGGACGTGATCTAGTAGGCTTGGATAGTGTATGCAAGAGCTTAGGTTTAGTTATTCGTAATTTAATATGATGTTATAGGTATGATGTAGGGGTGTGCACAAGGTGATATAGGGCTTTATTATTTTAAATGTTATTAAGTGTTGTATGGTTAGTAGTACCCTTGAATTAATAAGTATGAATGAGGCTATGTGGCATGTGATGTTCTTGACAATTAACTTATGAGTTATAAGGTGATGATGTTGGGTTTGCTAGTGTAAGATTAGAGATGTGACATTAGTAAACATGAAGGAATTTAGTATGTTTTAGCAAAAGTTTAGAGATATCCATGTTAAGTGATAGAATCTAAGTTTGTGAGTGTTTAAGTTATTGCATGACGATACAATCCTTCAGGGTAAGTTTAGTTTTATGAGTATTGATTACATCCCAGACTCTAGAGTAATGTGATTGCAGTTTAGATTAGAAGCTTATATAGTTATTCACAGATTTAGAGTGATAGCTTAAAGCTAAGGGGGAGATGATAGAATGAGTAACCAAGCCAGACTCCCGGATTTTAGTAGTGATGCTATAATGTTATAGAACATCAAAAAGTAAGATTGAGGCCAAGTGGTTGATACATGTCATGGATAGTTGAGGCTTTATGTGTTGTATTTTGGAAGATTGTTATATATTTGTTTTATGTAATTCTATGAGTCTGGAGGAATATTGAGGTGAATTTTTGTGTATGACTTGGTTTGTTGAGAATAGTTTATGAGTGTCTTCCTAAGAATTAAATATTTCATGAAAGTTGTTCATGATAGAGGTTTGTTCTTGATAGAGGTTTGTAGGATAGAAAAAAGATGCTATTACGAGCATTTATTTAGAGGTGCATATGGGGATATGCAGATAGGCTTGAATGTCATGTTCGTGTAAATACGAAAGGATATATTGAGCGCTAGGGAATGTCTAGTACTCGGTGGATTATAGTTTTTGGAGTGGCAATGATAGTTCTTTTTGAGATAAGAGGCTATGAAAAATATAGATATGTGCGAATTCATGATACAGACTGGTACTGTGTTATGATGTTATGAGTGATACCTTGTGATTTCAAGTTAGGCTTGATCATGATGAAAGAATTTAGTTCAGTCAAACTCTAATAGATGGATTTGTCGATACTATGTGAGAATTGTAAGCTGAGTCGGTGAATATGGTGTTTAAGGGGAAAATTTAGTTGAATGAGTATTTTAAAAGTGTGGCTAAGTTTTAAAGTGAGGATTTGCATTGCTTGAGACCTAGTACTTTTTTCCTTACTTATGATTCACAGGTTTATATTTCATTCTTATATTTGAGGCAATGTTGTACTTTCTTATTTTGAGGTCTATTTTTAAGATCACGCCCAGATCCCTTTTACTCCCTAATGGACTTAGAAATTCTTAGATAGGCATTGAAGAAATACCCTTATTGGGTATGATCATTCAACATGATTCAGTCTGGGCAACCAGAAATCCAGTTTTGCAGTCAGATAGACAGATCTCTATAGCTTCTTTTACATCTTTCGATTTGGTCTAGTTTCACTACCTAAAATTTCATGAGTATGGCCATTTCAAGAGATACTTTGTTTGCATCCGAGTAAATTGAAAAATTCAAATCTGTACATACATCATGCATCTGTTTTAGATTCAGATATTGAGTCATGGTTTAGTTCGTAAGTATCCTGTATATCATCTTAGTCTTTTACTAGTACTTCGACCAGATCAGTATCATTCGAGGACAAACAATCCCAAGGAGGGGATGTTGTAATACCCCAAGTTTTCATGTCTTAAACCTCTCATATCTTCTCCACGAACTCAAATCCGGGTGAAGGTGATAGCCTTTCTTCATTAAGTTCTTTTCAAGTCTCAGATTCAACCATTTAGCTATTTTTTCATGTAAGCTTATGCACTCGCAGATCAATTCAGTATCTCACTATGTTGAGATTCAGTCATACAGTTTATTTCAGTTGTGCATGATAGTTTATAGACTCAGATTCTTTAGTATTTTCAGCCTAACCATCCACATTCGAGGACGAATGTTCCCAAGGGGTAGATAATGTAATACCCCACGTCTTTCCTAGCTTTATTTCGTCCTTAGAATGCCAAATATTAGCTTCAAGAATGAGTAATATTTATTTCATTGCGTGGGAAACTTCAAGAATGGAGTTTTCTAGATTTAGACCTCCCACTGTGTGGGAAATTGAATAATCTTTCAATCAATACCGTATTTGCCCAAATCCGACACTCAGTGAAGAAGTTAGAGCATTTTTAGTAATGAAGTATCCCACCTGGGCACTCACCGCATCGTGATGGATGCCAAAATGGCAATTGTCATATTCCAATAGACCTCTGCTATATTAGCGCATCGCAGAGAGGTCCAAATTCTTAATTATCAATTTCCAGTGGCTTAATGCAATTTCATCACGTCGCGGTGAAGGGGTAATTATCGTACTCTTGATCTGCTATTTGAATTCTTGTCTCATGAATTTAATCCTAAGTATGTGAAGTCCTTATTAGGTGAATAATAATCATAGAAGTCACTTAGAGCCAAGTGAAGCTAAGAACATTAGATTCGACCAAAATTTGGCATTCAATCCTACAAGGATCTACTTTAAATGTGTATAATATTTTATATACTTGGAATTTTCAATCTTAGGACCCACCAAATTGTAGATAATTGAATTAACTTTGCAATAATACCGATTCCGCAAAAATCCGTTATCTGAGACAAAAGTTATGACATTTTTAGTTTGAGGCAGTGAGCTGCCCGATGGTAGCGCATCGCTCTAGAGGGCAAAATCGGGATGCGGGTAATGAATATCTGCTTTAAATTATGGAGGGGCAATGAGGTCTTTTTACACCTCAACCCAGGTCATAAAAATAGAGGATTAAGGGTGATATTGAGCAAATCATACCTCTTTTTCATCATATTCTCTCAACTAGAAACACTAAGTTTCATCACCCAAATTCAAGAATATCCTAAAGTTCTCCATTAATTTTGCAAATTGAGTCAATATTCCAAGTTCATAGTTCAATAACTCCAAGAACCCTCATTCAAGAGTACAAATATCATCTCATAAGCAAGATGTTCATCCAAGTTTATCATCCAAGGTATGTGGTGTTTTGAACAAGGATAATCCTTTCACCCTTGTGCCCAAAGGCTTATTTCAACTATAATTTTCTGCAATCAATGGGATTTTACATGATATTGAATTAGGGTTTTCACCCATTGTTATTGATTGCAATATATTGGTGTTTCCTATGAATTGAAGGTCAAATAGCATAATTTTTGCATGTTTTCTTACGAAATTGAAGCTGGGTTTATACCCTATGTTGTTACTCCTTGAGAATTTAAGAGTTTCAATGTTCTAAAAATTGAAGTGTATAAGTATGTTGATATTTTGAGACAAATTTCTGTAACTTCCAGATTTATACATGAATTATGAAGGTATATGCTATCTATTATGCATTAAGATGAGTTTTAACTTGAGATTGAATTATGGTTCATTAAGCGCTACTTGAGAATTGCAATTTTATGAACTATTGTACTATAAGCACCTATGATTTGAGTATTTTGAGATTATTGAGAAATGTTTTGACCTAATGGTCATAGAGTTTTGAAATCCACTCTACCTTATGAAATTACAGATTTGATTATTGGGTTCTTATGAACCATAAGATTATTTTGAAAGTGGATTTTCAAGAGATGAGCGAGATAAACTAAAGGGAGTAGTATTTAGCACCGAGTTGGGTAAGTTAGTATGGTTTCTTACCCTAGAACTACGTACCACTGTGAGTTTACAATTTTGGGCTTGAGGCCAAGATAATTGGGCCCAGGGTTGAGATAAGTGATAACTGAGCTGAGGTTATACTCCCTGGCAAGAGTATGATACCTCTCTCCAACGTGAGGTTTCTTTCTTTGTATGACAAAATGTTGGACTCCATGTAGCTTGCATGGTTTTTGTCAGTTAAAAGAACCTCCCTTAAGATAAGTTATTTTCCCTAATAGTAAGATTTTTAGAGTAGTTTCTTAAAGTATTTTCCCTTAAAGATAAGTTATTTCTTTTCTACTAGTAAAAAAGTGATTTCCCTAAAGATTTTAAATACTAAGTGTAAAGGCTCACAAGCTTATTCAGATGTTGTTTTACTTGAGATTTCAGTTTCAAAGTTTTAGTGTTAGCTTCCATATTCAAAGGTGAGCTCTTTACCACTTAGTCTATAAAATTTGAGAAGGGAATAAAACTACAGATTTCAGAACTAAGTGTGATGACTCACAATTTTCTATTATATTCTTTACTCTTCATGACTTATGATATTCATATTTCATATTTCTTAAGCTAGGTGAGTCATTTACATTAAGCATGGATTGCTTATAAATAATTATCATGAGATGTGTTTTACTTATGCACTGCACCCCCATATGCTCAATACATCCTCAAAGTACTGATCCACATATATGTCTATATGCTACATTATCTCATAATGTAGGTACAAGACTTAGTATGCACATTCATATTCAGGCAGTTGCAGATTCCAGCCTACAAGATGATGAGTCCTCCTACCTCGGGGACTTTATTTAGATTTATTTATGTTGTTCATTTTCTTATTCATACATATTGATTTGTGATAGTCCGAGTAGCTTCCCAACTATTTATATTTAGTATTAGTAGAGGTTTCATAGACAGTCATTATAGTTAATGTATTTAGTTTCAGTTTTCTTTGTAAAAGCAGAGTTGAAATTATGTGAACTCAGTTTTGTATTGATCAGATTCAGAAAAGAGTTATTTTCCACTAATTTTGTATAGATTCATGCATTTTATTCAGTTGCTTATGAGTTATGCCAAAAGAAGGGTTAACTTGGGGTCACTTGTGACCCTAAGCGCCATGTGATGTCTCGGGGATCATTTCTCAGGCATTACAATTTTGTCTCAAGTTGGTGTAAATTTAAGCTCCAAATTTTAGAAATTTACAAAACCTTAAACTAAGGATAAGAGGTAGGGTTTGGAAGGATTCATTTAGAATGAAGTGTTTTTGAGCTTTAAATGGGATTTGGGATTGGTTATTTATAATGATGTTTTTGCCCTGGGGCCATTTTCCTCCCTCACGCGATCATGGAATATTGGTCGCGGTCGCATTCACCATTATCGCGGTTAGCCATCATGATCATAGTTGGTTGACTATCTTGACTCGGCATAATTGAGGGATAACGCCCACGATCGCAATAACTGAGGGGTCAATTTTGATACTGGTTTAGCTTGTACAACTCTTGCACTTCACTTCCCTTTTGGATCCTTTTCAGCTTAATTTTGCTTATTTTCTTCTAAGCACTTGTATACCTATAAAATATGGGAAATAGTATATTTAACCCCAAGTGTATCCTACTTTACATTCAAATCATAGTAGTGTGCACGAATGTTGAGTGTAAATAAGTAGTAAATTCACCACTCATCAAGACACACTAGGATGGATAAAACCTTTGTCAATGAGTTTGCTCAACTGCTCCTTCAGCTCAGCCATTACCATTCTATAAGGAGGGATAGAGATAGGATGAATGTCTAAAACAAGGTCAATCCCAAAATCAATCTCCCTATCTGGAGGGATACCAAGAAGATCATCAACAAAAATCTTGAGAATTTATTTACCACAAGAATAGATTTCAATGAAGGATCCTCTGAGTTAGAATCCTTAACCTGGACCACATGATAGAGACATCCCTTGTAAATCTTTTTCGGGCTCTAGGAAATGAAATTAACCTTTTCTTAGCCACTAGAGAACCTTTTCCCACTCAATAACCGAATCGTTAGGGAATTTAAACATGACCTTATGGGTATAACAATCTAAGAAGGCATAGAACAAGTGTAACCAATCCATCCCAAATATGACCTAAAAATAAACCATGTCTAACTCAATCAAATCTATTAGAGTTTCTCTACCACCAACAAATACCTTACACCCTCTATAGACTCTTCTAGCAACAACAGAGTAACCTAGTGTTGTAGAAATAAAAAAAGCATAAGGGATACAATTGGTACAAAAACAAAAATGTACAACCACAAATATTGTCACATTAGAAAGAGTAGACCCTGGATAAAGCAAGCAATACACATCACGAAAAAAGAGTCATAAAATATTAGTGATGACATCAGGAGATGCCTCAGAGTCTTGGTGGGTAGAAATAGCATACAAATTATTTTATCCAGTGCCAGTACAAGAAATAGAAGCAACACCCTTTGATGCAAGAGCTGATGAAGTGGAAACAAAAATCTTATTTGACCTAGAAGCGACCTTAAAAGGATTATCCCACTGCAAATAACCAATCTAACTATATTTAAAACACCTATTCCTCTCTTCATTAAAAAACACATGGTGTACCTGCCTATATAATCTATATGAAGGATATGATGACGTGGACTGAGCCCTACCAGGCTCAGATTGGGCACCCTGTGCCCTAAAATCACTATCATGCTGAGAACAACTATCACACAATGACTTTAGATAAGGAACACTAGCTGTAGTGTTGAAAACAAAACTTCCCCACTTCTTCTTAGACCACTTTCCACCATCTCTACCACTCTACTGCTGACCTCCACCATTATAAAAAATTCTAAACTTCTTTCTCTGTCTTTGCCCTATCTAGTCTACTTCTTCTATTTCTCAAACTTGTTGTTTATTCATAACCAATATGGAGATGCCTAAATCCTTATTTAACATGGTAGCCTTACTTTCTAGGATTAAATCATAGGATAACCCAAAAGCAAATTTCCTCATTCTATCTCTTATGCTAGGCACTAACATAGGAGTATATTGAGACAACTAATAGAATTTTAGGGTATATTACTTGACCATGATCCTACCCTACTTCAAATTAACAAACTTTTCCATTTTTACATTCCTTAACTCCTAAGGATGGTCCAGAAAAGCACTAGAGAAATCATCTCACATTATGTATTTGGCATCATCTCCCTTAAACTATTCCTATTCCTCATACCATTGGTATGCTATATTCGTCAGCTGATAGGCTATAAATTCTATACCCTCCATATAAGTAGCGTGTATGACCTAGAAGATCCTCACTATCTCATTATGAAAGTTTTAAGGAACCTGCTAAACCTTAACACCAGTGAACACATGAGGGATCAACCTCATAAACTAGCCAACCCTTGTGGCTATAGAAAATGACATAACATAAGCTACATACTCAAACTGGTAAGCTACTAACTGAGCTACCATATGAATAGGCTGACAAAATTCTGCATTCGGTACATTAGCTTGAGGAGATCGAGGAGCACTAGAGGGAATGGTGGAACTACAGGCTTGGACTCCTAGATCGTATCTTTACCCTATAAGTAGGGTGTATCCCATTAGCATTGTCCTCAAGTATGACCGAGGAGTTTCTATGAGCTTTAGAATGCATGGGGGGCATAATTTGAAAAGCAAACAAATGAGAATTAGAGATACTCAAAACCATAGACTCTATAGCTTTAAACAAAACAACAAGAAATAAAAATATTCTAAATGCCTCATGGCTTCTTCCTTATAAGTGTGGTGCGCTACACGCCCATAAAAGAGACTTTAATTGATATAACTTTGTTAGACTCCTTATAAAACCAAACCTAGGCTCTGATACCACCATTTTCATAACCAAACAAGGATCTGGCCTTGACAAGTATCTCAAGTCCCGCATGGAGTATAGATCACCTCTTACACCTAACCAAACCAAACATACCACACCCTATGGTCGGCTAAATTCTAAGTATATTACAAGATAGTGTGCAATATTCTAAGAAAGTTTTAAAATACATATCTATAACAAACCACTAATGAACAGCCAAAAAACCAACCAACACCATCCAATAGCCATATAAGTCTAAACAAAGCCTTCTAGATGATGATCGAAAACTAAATATCAATAAAGATTCGGGTGATACAAGTGCCAAGACAAGGCCTTTCACCCTAAGTCAAGCTAAGAAACTTCAACAATTTCAATCATTGTTTATGCACTTGAAGGCATGTGAGAGTGTGATGTATCCAACTAAGGGAGGGTACTTGATGGTTTGTGAAGAAGAGATTTGAAAGAACTACTTTCTTACATCTCATGGCTGCCTAAAAGGACGGGTGTTGTGGACTTTTTGGACTCTTAAGTTACACTCAAGAGGCGCCTCTTTTGAGGCTTCATTAAGGGCATTAGAGTCTTTTATTATGTAATAGTATAAATAGACATTTTGTCCTCTATTTTCATAAGACTTTGGATGATATTGAACATTACTCTTAGCTTGTAGTTTTTAGTCTCTAGTTGGTAGCTTGAATCTGAAATTTGGACCTTAATATATTTGTAGTTGGTTTTTAACTTGTCTTAGGTTATTTGGCTAGAAAGGTGTGCTTGAGGAAGTATGAGTCCTTTGGGTCACCTAAGAGAGTGGTTTGAGCTTCCATTAGTGAGGTGTGGTTTATGATTTGATATATCTTTTATTGTTAATCACATAGTGGGAGGAAGGGTGTCTCTACTATCTTTAGGTTTATGCAATTCTTTTTCTTCATCTCCTTCTAGTGTGTTGATTTTCCCTTTGTTTACTTGCTGATTTTGGCATTCTAGTGTCAATTTCGTGTGATTGGTAGTCTATAGGCTATATTTTGTATCAAATCCTTGTTAGGGTTGTTCCAACATCCCTAAATCTCTATTTTAGTGTTCTTAAAAAATTCTCCACAAAAAGAGTCAAAAAATCTTAAATACAAGAAAAAAATGGTGGCTAGTCTTGTGTTGTTATAGATCCAAGATTAGCATCCTAGATCTACACATTTTTACTTTGTTTTTGATGTTTCTTGCACTATATCCTTTCTCCCTAGTTCCTTGTGATCTAGAACTACTTTTAGAGTGAAGTTAGGTTGAGTTTGAGCTAAGATCCACTATGGCCATCGAGTTTTGAAGCTTTTTGAGCTAGATCTGAATTTGGCATAGTGATTTAGGCGTGTTTTATGGCTGATTTTTTGTTGGTTAAGTTTGTTTTAGCCTAAGGAACCTAGATCTACCAAAAAATTAGATTTGGAGTTCATTTTCTTGTTGGTCAAACTTGGTCAACACTTGAATATTCATCTTGTTCATCTATCATCTTCATATCTTAGTGAAGAAGAATATTCAAATGTGTTGTTTGATCAAAAAGAGGGAAGAAAGAGAGTGAAAAATTTGTTAGTCCAAAAGCATAGTCAAACAACATTCCATTCTTCAAAAAGAAGGACGTGACAAAGAGACAATAAAGTACACTTGCAAGTACGGGGGGGGGGGGGGGATTGCATTTCCATTTCCATTTGAGTCTTGAAAGGAACCTAATTTGCTTACTTACCCCTCCAAATGCAAAAAATCTTCTTCCCCAAGGTGTTATTTGGCCGAAACAAGGTTTTGGAAAATTGAAAAATTCAAAAAGTGACAACCAACCACGTAATTCCACGTCATCACTTGTGATCAACCAAAATTCATCTCTAAAATTAGATTTCCTAGTTTCTAATTTTTAGTTCTAGTTTATTTTAAGCTAATTCTATCACTAATTAGAAAACTAGTAAGTACCTACTAGGTTGGTAATTAGTCTAGAGTTCATTTATTTCATGTCTTTGGTTTTTTTGTGTGCTTTTCTCGTTTTTAAGTTGTAGTATTTGGGTGGTTCAAGTCCTTGCATCACTTTATTTGAGTCATTTCAAACAAAGATCAATTCCGTACCAAAGCTTCTCACCTCTCAAGTAACTTGCCAAGTATTGCTGATTCTCCAATAGCTGTGACACCTAGTGTGAGGTGAGGTTGAGTGTGAGTGAAGTGAGGCTTTTGAACTATCTTGTTTGCTCATTTTGTAGGGTGTTTTGTCTAATTTTTTTGCTCTTTTTAGGTACATTTGACCATGGAAGCCTAAGGTTTTTCACCCTAACCCTTGGGAAATGATATTATGGGGGCCTTGAAGGCTCACTTTGAGGCCTTTTCCCGGGATATGATGGGTGAAATGGATACTATGAGAAGAGAATTGAAGAGTGATAATGATGACTTGAGGAGTGAAATGGTGACTATGATGGGTGAAATTTCCACTTTTAGTGGAATACTTGATTGTGTTGAAAGTAGGAGGAACTCACGACCTTCTACTCCTAATCCCTACCATGCATCCTCTAGTGTCCAAGCCAATAACTCTTCCATGACTATAACACCTGAAACCCTCAACGAAAGGCTTAACACTTCAAGAGTTCCAAAAAACCAGCCACTAAACCAATCCCAAACCTCTCCTAGCCAGATCCTACAAAGGGCACTACATTACCAAATGAACCAAGTCCAACAAGAGGGACTTGTAACTCAAAATCCACCACCAAATCCAAACCTAATACCTCCCCAAAATACCACTTACCAAATGAAAAAACCAATGGAAAAAAGACCTTACCATCCACCACCTCCAATACCACAAATTCAAGTACCACATAATCAAAGACCAAACCCACTTCCCTAAAGTCCTCAAATCCGAAACCCACCCATCTAAATTGAGGATTATGGTAGAGGGGAGCAAGAAGGATATGAAATTCCTCATGATAATTATTGGTTTGATGAGGGAGAGAGCGGAAGATATGAACAAAGGGGGAACTTATGGTAGATTCCGAGGGCAGGATGCAAGGCATGGGCATCGTGATCAACCAAGAATCCAACACATTGACATTAATTCGATCAAGGTTGGCATTCTGATGTTCAAGGGAGAAAGTGATCCCAGGGTGTACTTAGATTTGGAATCTTCTTGTGAAAAGTTGTACCAAGTGAATGACTTAACCGAGGATAATAAAAGTTGTTATACCATTGCACACTATAAAGCATATGCCAACACTTGGTGGGATTACACTAAGAGGTCTGGGAATGTCTTGATTGGTGGCCAACCACCTCCTTGGGAAGACTTGAAAAGAGTAATGAGAGAGAGATATGTACTGGAACAATATAGAAATGAGCTTATTTCCAAGATATACAACTTGAGACAAGGAAGCAAGAGTTTCATGATGTACTATGATGAATTTCAGCAACTCATTTGGAAGCTTGATCATAGAGGTGAAGAGGTCATGCATGATATCATTCGTTTCAAATCAGGATTGAACAAAGACATCTCTTCTCGAATGACTCTTATTAAGTTTGAAACCATGGTTGATATCTTTCAAGTGGCCTTGGAAATTGAAAAGGAGAACAAAGAAAAGTACAAGCAAAGAAGTCAAACACCCAATTCGGGTTGGCTCCATTCCAAAGGTACAAATCAGCAAGCTTTGGGTTTAGGTAAAGGAAAGGAACCATCAACTTTTATCAAGCAATCTAAGGTCAAAAAAGTGCCAAGGTACCCCACAAGAACTGAAGGTAACAAACTTCCAACTCCTAATCCAAAAAGTTTTCAATGTTTCAAGTGTCAAGGATGGGGTCATCGGGAAAGTGAGTGTACTATTCATAGAAATGTGATCCTAAGGTAAGGTAGGTTGTATTACCTATTTGAGGAAGTTGATCTTGAACCCGAGGTTGATGAATTTGGTTTACAAGATGGAGAGCCTTGTGATGGTGAACCCGAGGCCACTTGTGATAATTGTGAGGAAGAATACACTTGCCCACAAGATGGAGAGTGTCAAGTTCCTAATTATGTATTGAGAAGGGCTATGGTGAGTAATGTACTTTAATATCCGATCCAAAGAGAGAATTTGTTCCACACAAAGTACTTGATTAAGGTAGGGATGTGTACTATGGTGATTGATAGTGGAAGTTCTACAAACGTCACTAGTTCTACAATGGTGAACTCTTTGAAACTCCCCACCACCCCTCATTCTAATCCATACAAACTAAAATGGCTCAATTAATGTGGTTGGTAAAAAGTGACACGACAATGCATGATCAAGTTCATGGTAGGAAACTACTGAGATGAAGTTTATTGTAATGTCATTCCAATGCAAGCGTGTCATTTGCTAGTTGGTAGACCGTGGTAGTATGACAAATCTACCAAGAATGATGTAAGGTTAAACCCATATTCACTTGTTCATGGTGGGAATAAGTTCACATTACACCCATTTTCACCCTCCCAAGTGAATGAGTTGCATCAAAAGTTAAGAGAGTTGAAAGAAAAGGGAAGAAAAAGGCAAGAACCCAAAAAGAGGCAAAAAGGGGAGGTTTCGGGTTCTACCACTCCTAATGGGGGAGTTGATGATTATAAGGCTCAAAAGGGTCAATGGCCATTTGTTATGTTTGATAGGAGGAAGGATTTGTGCAAGGATCAAGACATGGACACTCCTATGCTTTTCCCAGCTCATGCTCTTAATACTAACTTTTCTTCTTCTTCTTCTTCTTCTTCTTCTTCTTCTTCTCCTTCTTCTTCTTCTTCTTCTTCTATTTCTTCTTATTTTCCTCTTCTATTTCACTTTTTTTGCAGGATTTTGATGATGTTTCCTTAAGAATTGCCGCAAAGGTTGCCCCCAATATGCGGAATTGAGCACCAAATTGATTTGGTGCCGGGCCAAGAACTTCCAAACAAACTGGCTTCTAGGAGAAATCCCAAGGACACTAAGGAGCTTGAAAGACAAGTTGAGGAGCTTCTCAACAAATGCTACATCAAAGAAAGCTTAAGTTTGTGTGCTGTCCCAGTGCTTTTGGTACTAAAGAATGATGAAACTTTGCACAAGTGTGTTGATTGTAGAGCCATCAACAAAATCACTATAAGGTATCATCATCCTATCCTTAGGATAGATGATATGTTATATTAGCTCCATGGTTCTTGTATGTTTTCTAAAGTCGATCTGAGGAGTGGCTACCACCAGGTTCGTATGCAACCTGGTGATAAGTGGAAAACCGCATTCAATACCAAATTTGGTCTATATGAGTGGATGGTCATGCCCTTTGGCCTTACAAATGTTCCTAGAACCTTTATGAGGCTAATGAATCATGTGATGAATCCTTATATTGGAAAGTTCGTGGTTGTCTAGTTTGATTATGTGTTGGTATATAGTAAATCTATTGATGAACATGTGAATCATTTGAGATATGTGTTTGATGTGCTACGAAGGGAGAAGTTGTATGAAAACATGGAGAAGTGTTCTTTTGGAGTTTATAAAGTGGTATTCTAGGGATTTGTTGTAAGTTCAAGGGGTGTTGAAGTGGACGAATCTAAGATAGACTCTATATGAAGTTGGCCGACCCCTAAGACAATTGGAGAAATCCAAAGTTTTCATAGGTTGGCGAGCTTTTATAGGAGGTTTGTCAAGGGTTTTATATTCATAGAATTCCCCTTAACTGAAGTTATTAGAAAGGAACAACCCTTTAAGTGGGTTAAAGAGCAAACTATGGCTTTTGAGGCCTTGAAAGCTTTGCTCTTTTTGTCTCCCTTGTTCCAATTACCCAATTTTGATAAGACATTTGAGGTTGAATATGATGAAATTAAGGTTAGTATTGGGGCAGTTTTGATGCAAGAGGGGAAGCCCATTTCTTATTTTAGTGAAAAGCTCAAAGGGGAAACTCTTAATTATTCGACTTATGATTTGGAGTTGTATGCCCTTGTTAGAGCTTTAGGTAATTGGCAACATTATGTATAGCGTAAGGAGTTTGTGATACAAATGGATCATGAATCATTAAAACACCTTTATATCCAAGACAAGTTGAATAGGCGTCATACTAAGTGGATTGATTTCATCGAGACTTTCCCCTATGTAATTCATTATAAAAAGGGGAAGGAAAATGTGGTAGCCGATGCGTTGTCTAGAAAGAATGTCCTTGTTACTACTTTATCTTTGAAGATGATGGGGTTTGAGATATTACGGATGTTGTATCTCAAGGATCCTATCTTTGAACCTATTTACAGTAAATGTGAAGAGTGGGGAAGGGACCGATGGCTCAAAGTGAATGGTAATTCCTCCTACTCTCGATTTTATGGTTATTTGTTCAAAGAGAGGAGATTGTGTGTTCCTTCTAGTTCATGGAGGGAATTATTAGTGAGGGAGGAACATGATGGTGGCCTCATGGGGAATTTTGGGGTTGATAAAACCCTCGGTATCTTAGAGGAGAAATAATATTGGCCAAAAATGTACAAAGATGTTGCTAAGATTTATGGCCAATGTATGGATTGCTGGAGTGTGAAATATCTCCTCCTACATCAATGATTGTACACCACACTTCCCACTCCCCTTAACCTTTGGTTAGATATTGTGATTCCTTAAAAAAAAATTTTGTTAAGATCTCAGACGAAAATGTGTTGAATTCTGTTGTTTATTATAATTAATAATTTTTATTAGTGGAATTTATGGATATTCGACCCTTCATTTCATATATCATCAAATAAGCTTTCCAACGATATATGGATCATCCAAAACGGACACTCGAGCGATGAGTTATGATCATTCCGATCTAACCGTAAATAGTGGTGAACAGTAAATATGCAGGGAAAAAATGCTGAGGCCAGACAAATTTTAGGGTCAACTTCAAATGATCATAAATCCTTTTATATAATTATCCGAGTGAGATACTAGATATCAACAGAAAGCTCTGAAAGTCCTCTTTCCAATGAAATTGGTTTCATCCAAATTGGCCATCGTAGCAAAAAGTTATGGTCGATCTACTTCAGCCTATCAAAATAGTCCACCAAAGGACAAATTTGATGTTATTTGATTTTTAAGGGTATTTTGGTCATTCCAAATCCAATCCATCCGGGTAAACCATGGATTTAAGTCCATTAAGAGCATTCAATAGCTTATTTTTCTCCAAAATTTCCTAAGACTCAAATCCCAACCCTACTACTCCAAATTACATCCTTCTATGTCTCTTGATTGAATCGTAGAAATTTCAACTTGATTTGGGATTCGAGTTGATCATGTTAAGGGCTTCGAGAAGCACCCTTTATTTTCGTAAATAAATTTCCAGGGTCGGAAGTTCATATTTATCTTCCATTTTTTGGTATATGGGGCTTTGAACAAGATTATCCTTTCGATCTTGTGCCTAGTATTTTTGTTGAATGACAGTGACATAAGATTTTACATGTTTTACCATGAATTGGAAATATGGTTTTATATCTTATATTATTATCCATGAGCTATGGGATTAAGTCATCCGATATGTGTATGATGTTGATATGGGATTATGTACAAAAAGTATTTGATTATGAAAGTATGATGATTTAATTTTTAAGCCTTGACTTATACTATCATTCCACTATTTCCTTATTATGAATTTATAATTGATATTGGAAATTCTATATCCCTACTATGGGTTGATATCTCAAGTACCTTTAAATGAGAGTTTGATGGCAAATTGAGAAATGTTGATACTAAAGTTGCAATGAGTCTTGGTATTTTCCGGATGGTTTTGATTAGTTAAATTATTGAAAATATTATGTATTGAGTCTTCATATCCTTTTTCAAATGTCGAGTCGGTTATGGTTCAATGCATTGATACCTTGTTGATATTGAGGAAGATTAAAATGTTTTGAGTTAAAATGTGTTGAGTTAGGAATCCACAAATTGATATGATTTGATAAATGAGAAAGAGATTTGATTTGGTCTTTATGATAGACCCTTATGATATTGTGGTGGATTTCCTAATGCATTCTAAGCTTGTTGGAGAGTAGTACTTAGCACCGAGAGGGAAATTTGGTATTTCCCCAAACCTATGTGCCACCATAGGGTTGTTTGATGATGATATTATTGTCCAGAGAGCCCAATTATGATTATTGAAGTATTAAGGTCGTACTTCCTGGCAAAGAGTATGACGCTCCCACCAATGGGGGTTTCAAACGTTGGTACTCCACATAGCTCACGTGGGATTGTCGGTTATAGGAAACTCCCTTGTCCATAAGAGTCACGTTTATTGAAATACCGAGTCACTCTGAGTTTTAATGTGGTAATTCAAGCTTCCTATGATGATCTATAATGATTTATGAGGATTTTCTCCAACATTTCCTATCTAAGATGTTATGAGTTGCATGATTCAATGTCACTCAAGCCAGGTGTGTCATTATGGTCCGTATGTACGTTTATATTAAATTTATGATATTATTTATATTTTGCATGCACCCCGCACATATTTCTGTATGGGTTACCTTCTTACCATGATGTAGGTTTAGGTACTCAGCTGCAGCCGCGAAGTGATATCCGAGTGTCGCATCTACATTCTTTCAGTGGTGAGTCCTTAAGGTTCAAGGACCAAGTTGCTATTTTTGGTGTTGTTGTTTTGTGATCCCTTTGGTCTATTTAGTCAGTTGGGGGTTTATCCCAATGGCTCATTGATTTTGCTGTATAGAGGCTATGTTAGACTAGTGTATTGTCGGGTTAGTTTGTGTATAGACATTCCATATATGTATAGTCTAACGATATTCCATGCCATGTGCGATGTGATATGATATGTACTTATATATATCCTTAACGTAGCGTGTATGTTGTTGTGTTGGAACCCAAGGGTAGTGTTTTCGCTTAAAGGGTTAGCTTGAGGCTACGTGTAGCCTTGGGCATCATGTGGCATCTTGGGATGATATTTTGGGGTGTTACAAACTTGGTATCAGAGCCTAAGGTTGTGAAGCGTCCTAGGGAGTCTGACAAGCCGCGTAACGTAGAGTCTTGAGTATCGATGTGTAGCATATCACACCTATGATCAAGAGGCTATAGGGTGTTCTAGGAAAAGTCATTTCTTTCTTTCTACAAGAGTCTATCATGATGGCAACTGTTTCCTTCTATTGTTAATTTGTGCATTCTTATGACATAAAATGCCTCCACGTTGAGCTCACAAAAACAACAACAAACCTCAACCCGTTGATCTGTTATATGAGATGGTATCCCATGCCAAATTTTAGGCAACTTTGCAGATGCTAGCCCTAGCAGTTACCACCAATACTCAAGCCAACGCTCCACCTTTGCAGGAAAATAATTTGGCAGCAGCATGAATTCATGACTTTACACGAATGAATCCACCAGAGTTTCATAGGTCGAGAGCAGGTGAGGACCCGCAAATGTATGTTGATGAAATAAAGAAAATTACACAGATTATGCACGTGATCGAGGAAAAAAGTGTGGAGCTGGCTTCTTATCGGTTGAAGGATGTTGCCTATGACTGGGTGCAGATGTGGAATAAGGGTAGAGAGGAAGATACCACTCCGGTGACTTGGCAATTGTTCCAAGATGCTTTCTTTGATAGATTCTTTCCTCTTGAGTTACGAGAATCTAAGATAGAGGAGTTTATGAATTTAAGACAAGGCTCTATATAGGTTAAGGAGTATTGTCTTAAGTTTAATCAGCTATCAAAGTATGCTCCTAATATGATGGCTGACTCGAGGACTAGTATGAACAAGTTTCTAACTGGGGTGTTGAGTTATGTGGTGAAAGAATGTAGATCTACTATGATCAATAGGGAGATTGATCTTCCTAGGTTAATGATTCATGCTCAACAGATTGATTCAAACAAGATAAAGGAAAGAGAAAGAGTAAGAGAGATTAAGAGAGTCAGATCGGACCAACAAAGGTCTGGTTAGAGTAGATTCTCTGAAGGGAGTCGCCTTCAGTTTTGAAGACGTCCATTTATACCTTTACCTTCCTCAGCTAGTTATCCCATATATCGGGGTAGGCAGGAGCTCAGGAATAGGTTGGTACATTCCAGGTCTCAAGATAGTGTAAGCAACCAACCTCATCCTCTTTCGTGTGCTAAGTATGGTAAAGACCATTTTGGGGAGTGTTATATGGGGTAGCAGGGCTGTTTTGGTTGTGGCATATTGGGCCCCCTACTTACAGACTACCCGTATGCCATACAGCAGAGTCGTAATATCCGTCCCTAGAGTCAGGCTACGAGTGCACTACCTCCCGTAGCCCGTCCAGTTCCTCCTCAGGGTGCTTCATCTAGTACTGCTGGCGGTCAACGCCAGAATTATTTCTATGCTATACCACCTTGTCAGGAGCAGGAGGACTCTCTAGATGTTTTCACTGGTATGCTCCGTGTTTTCTATTTTGATGTCTATGTGTTGATGGACCCCGGATTGAGTTTTCTTATGTGACACCTCTAGTTGCTGTAAATTTTGAAATGGATCCTGAACTAATTTCTGAGCCTATTTTAGTTTCTACTCCGGTAGGAGAGTTTGTCATTGCTAAGTGGGTGTATAAGAAATGTCTCATTAATGTCTTTCATCGAGTTATGTATGCTGATTTGATTGAGCTAGATATGGTTGACTTTGATATCATTCTGGGTATGGATTTGCTTTACTCATGCTATGCATCTATTGATTGTCGTGCTCATGTGGTCAAGTTTCAGTTTCCTGATAAACCTATCCTCTAATAGTCCAGGAGTTTTGTAATTTCTAAGGGTTGTTTCATATCCTATCTCAAAGCTAGGAAGTTGATTTCCAAGGGTTACATCCACCATTTGGTTCAGGTTAAAGACACTAAGTCTGAAACCCTGATCATTCAGTCAATTAATGTTGTTAATGAGTTACTTGATATTTTTCCTGAAGATCTCGCTGGAGTACCTCTTGATAGACAAATAGAGTTAGGGATTGACCTTCTTCCCGATACTCAGGCTATGTCCATTCCTTCATATCACATGGCTCCTGCAGAACTTAAAGATTTGAATGAGTAATTGAAAGATCTTTTAGACAAATGCTTTATCAGACCTAGTATGTCCCCGTGGGGTGGACCTTTCCTGTTTGTGCGTAAAAAAGATATGTCTTTACAGATGTGTATTGATTATCGGAAGCTTAATAGGGTTACTATCAAGAATAAATATCCGCTTCCTCTAATTGATGATTTATTTGATCAATTGCAAGGTGCGAGCTATTTTTCGAAGATAGACCTCAGATCTAGTTATCACCAACTTAAGGTTAGGGAATGTGATATCCCAAGATAGCCTTCCGAACCTGTTACAATTATTTTGAATTTCTAGTGATGTCTTTTGGGTTAACTAATGCTCCAGCGACTTTTATGGATCTTATGAACCATGTGTTCGGTTCATATCTGGATTTATTTGTAATAGTGTTCCTTGATGATATTCTTATTTTCTCCTGAAGTAAGGGTGATCATGCGGATCATCTCCGAATCATGTTGGAAACTCTTCAAACTTATCGATTGTATGCTAAGTTTAGTAAGTGTGAGTTCTGGCTAAACTCTGTAGCCTTCTTGGGCCAAGTTGTTTCTTCCAAAGATATTAGAGTTGATCCTTAAAAGATAGAGGCTATGAAGTGTTGGCCTAGACCTATTTCTCCTTTTGATATCTGAAGTTTCTTGGGTCTATCTGGTTATTATCGTCGTTTTGTTGAAGGGTTTTCATCTATTACATCTCTTATGAATCGTTTGACCTAAAATAAAGTTAGGTTTCTGTGGTCCAAATTTTGAGAGAAGAGTTTTCAGGAGTTGAAGACTCGACTCACTTCAACCCCTATGTTGACTTTGCCTGACGGTGTTGATGGTTTTGTAGTGTATTGCGATGCTTCCATAGTCGATTTAGGTTGTGTATTAATTCAAAAGGGCAAGGCTATAGCTTGTGCTTCCAGGAAGCTAAAGCCTTACGAGAAGAATTATCCTACCCATGACCTTGAATTAGCTGCCGTGGTTTTTGCTTTGAAAATTTGGAGACATTATTTATATGGTGTCCATGTCGATGTCTTCACTGACCATAAGAGCTTACAGTATATATTCACCCAAAAGGAGTTGAATCTTATGCAGAGACGATGGTTAAAACTATTGAAAGATTGTTATATAAGCATTATATAAGATTATTATAGTAGCAAATGCCCTTAGTTAGAAGTCCATGGGTAGCATAGCACATGTGGAGATTTGTAAGAAGGAGTTGGCCCATGTGGTACATCTTTTGGCTAGATTGGGGTTAGGTTGTTTGGTATGCTGAGGGTAGTATAGGAGTGCAAAGCGGTTCCGAATCCTCTTTAGTTTCGGAAGTGAAGGAGAAGCAAGACAGGGATCCTACCTTGGTCAGGTTAAAAGAGTCAGTTAAAGACCAAAAGGTGGAGGTTTTCTCCCAAGGAGGAGATTGTGTTTCGAGACTCTGAGAAAAATTATGTGTTCCTGATATTGATAACTTGAAGCAGAGGATTATGGCGGAAGTGCATGGTACGCGATACTACATCTATCCTGGTGCTACCAAGATGTACCATAATTTGAGGGAAATCTATTGGTGGAACGGTATAAAGAGGAACATAGCAGAATTTGTGACAAAGTATTCCACGTGTCAATAGGTTAAAATAGAACATCAAATGCCTAGTGGTGTGATGCAAGAGTTTAGCATTCCTACTTAGAAGTGGGAAGAAGTTAATATGGACTTCATAGTTGGTTTGCCTCCTTCTCGTCGTCATCATGATTCAATTTGGATTGTCATAGATCGGCTAACGAAATCAGCTCATTTCTTGCCTGTGCCTTCATCGTATATAGCTGAATATTATGCTATAATAATTATTCAGAATTATTTCTGACAGAGGTACTTAGTTTAACTCTCAGTTTTGGAAATCTTTCTAGAAGGGTCTCGGTACCCAAATTCATTTAAGTTCTGCTTTCCATCCCCAAATAGATGGTCAGGCCGAGTGGACCATTTAGACTTTAGAAGATATATTAAGGGCTTGTATGCTTGATTTTAAAGGTAGTTGGGATGAGCACTTAGCATTAATCGAGTTTGCTTACAATAACAGTTTTCATGGTACTATTAGAATGGCCTCATTTGAAGCTTTGTATGGTAGAAGGTGTAGATCACCCATTGGTTGGTTCAAAGTTGGTGAGGTTGCCATGACTGGACCTGATGCATTGTTCGAGCCCATGGAAAAGGTTAAGTTAATTTGGGAAAGGTTAAAAACCATCCAAAGTCGTCAAAAATCATACGCAGATGTAAGGAGGAAAGACCTTGAATTTGATGTTGGTGATTTAGTGTACTTGAAAGTTTTACCCATGAAAGAGGTGAAGAGATTTGGGAAGAAAGGGAAACTAAGTCCCCGTTACATTGGTCTCTATAAGATTGTGGATCGCATTGGGAAGGTAGCGTATAAGGTTGAATTGCCCGCGGAGTTATCTAACGTCCATCTGGTTTTTCATGTTTCTATGCTTAAGAAGTATATTGGTGATTCTGTTGTCATTGATCCTTTCGAAAGCTCAGGTATTCAAGATAGTCTTTCATATGAAGAGATTCCATTTGAGGTTTTTAACTTTCAAGTTCGTAGGCTAAGAAACAAGAAAGTTCCTTTGCTTAAAGTGCTTTGGCTAAATCAATCCATGGAGAGTGCTACTTGGGAAGCCTAAGAAGATATGCGCGCCAAATATCCCCACCTTTTCCCTACAAATCCTGATCATGTCAAAGGTATCATTCTCTTTTGATTTAATCCTTATTGCTATGTTTATCTTGGCATGTGTATTTTCTACGATATCCAAAAAAATCTAGAATGGATTATATGCTTGGGCAAGATGATTTTTCTCTATATACTCATTTTTATAGTATTCTTGACCTACCTATCAATATTCGAGGATGAATGTTTCCAAGGGGGAGAAGATGTGATGCCCCAGAAAAATTTTCCATTAAAATCTCAAACGA
Organism: Capsicum annuum; assembly: GCF_002878395.1. Taxonomy (NCBI): domain Eukaryota; kingdom Viridiplantae; phylum Streptophyta; class Magnoliopsida; order Solanales; family Solanaceae; genus Capsicum; species Capsicum annuum. The sequence goes on from NC_061121.1 coordinate 88,731,310, forward strand.
AAATGTGTTGAATTCTGTTCTTTATCATGATTAATAATTTTTATGTGTGGAAATTTGTCGATATGCGGACCGTCATCGCGTAGAGCATCAATAAGCTTTCCAATGATATGTGGATCATCCAAAATGGACACTCAAGCGATGAGTTATGATCATTCTGATCTAACCACGAATAGTGGTGAACAGTAAATGTGCAGGAAAAAAATACTGAGGCCAGGCGAATTTTAGGGTCAACTTCAAATGATCATAACTCCTTGTACATAATGATCTAGGTGAGAGACTATGTATCAACAGAAAGCTCTAAAAGTCCTCTTTCCAATGAAATTAGTTTCATCCAATTTGGCCATCGAAGCAAAAAGTTATGGTCGATCTACTTCAGCCTATCAAAATAGTCCACCAAATGACAGATTTGACATTATTTATTTTTTAAAGGTATTTTGGTCATTCCCACTCTAATCCATCCGTGTAAAACATGGATTTAAGTCCATTAAGAGCATTCAATAGCTCTTTTTTCTCTAAAATTTCTTAGGCTCAAACCCCAACCCTACTACTCCAAATTTCATTCTTCTATGTCTCTTGATTAAACCATAGAAGTTTTAAATTGATTTGGGGTTCGAGTTTATCATGTTAAGGGCTTCGAGAAGCACCCTTTATTTTTGTAAGTAATGTTCCGGAGTCGAAAGTTCATATTTATGTTCAATTTTTAGGTATGTGGGGCTTTGAACAAGATTATCCTTTCGATCTTGTGCCCAATATTTTTGTTGAATTACATTGAAATGAGATTTTACATATTTTACCATGAATTGGAGATATGGTTTTATATCTTATATTATTGTCCATGAGCTATGGGATTCTGTCATCCGATAAGTGTATGATGTTGAGATGGAATTATGTCCAAAAAGTATTTGTCCATGAGCTATTGTGTGTGCTTCTTATAAGTTGAAGCCCCACGAGAAAAATTACTCTATCCATGATTTAGTATTCTACATGATCTCTTTTTCTTTAAAGTTCTGGAGGCACTACTTTTATGGAGTTTGTTGTAAGATTTTCTCATAATTATCCACTACAGTATTTCTTCACCCTGTGAGATCTTAATATGATGCTGTGTTGTTGGCTTGAGTTGCTTAAGGATTATGAGTTGACTATTCTCTATCATTAAGGCAAGGCTAATATGACTATGGATTCCTAGATCCAAAAGTCAACTAACATGGGGTAGCCTGGCACATCTTTCGACCCAGGAGAGGCCTTTCACCTTAGAGGTTTGGTCTTTAGCTGACCAGATAATTTGGCTTGATATTTTAACACCTAGGTGTGTTTTGGCATTCATGGAGTCTAGGACTTCTTTGATGGAGTAGACTTTTATTTATAAGTTTAATAATGTTGGACTAAGGCTGATCTGGGATAAGGGGTTGAATATTGGGGTAAAGTAAGAATTACTAGATTTAGATGGTGTTCTGAGGATTGGAGGCTAGGATTACATGCTATTAGTGGGTGATTATATTAGATTGATTACGTAGGAGGCTCATTGTTCCAAGTATTCCATCTATCTGAGAGTGACTAAGTTGTATTGTAATTTTAGGTAGCATTATTGGTGGGGTGGTATGAGAAAAGATATAGCAGATTTTGTAGCTCTTTGCCTTAGCTGCTAGTAGGTGAAGGCCGAGCATTTGAGGCGTAGTGGATTAGTTAAGAGGTTACCCATTCCTGAGTGGAAGTGGGAATGGATTACTATGGGCATAGTTACCGTGTTTCCTTGTACTTTGTATAATTCTGATATTGGTTGGGTCATCATGGATTGATTGCTCAAATCTACCTATTTTCATTTCAATTCAGGTCTCCTACAGTGCAGAGAGGTTGGCCCCTATCTATATTTTGGATATTGTGGAACTTTATGGTGTGCCAGTATCCATTATCTCAGATTGTGGTTCATTGTTCGTATTCCACTTTAAGGCTTTGCTGAATGAGTTGGGTGCTTAAGTTAATCTTAGTACATCATTTTACCCCAAACAGATAGTCATTTTGAGCAAACTATTCAGGTATTAGAGGATATACTCCACTCTTAGGTGATGGACTTTGGTGGCCAGTAGAGCAGTATCTACCCTTGGTGGAGTTTATGTATAATAATAGTACCATTCCAGTATTTACGTGTCTCATTTTGAGGCCTTATATGGTGGGCATTATCTCTCTCCATTTAGTTGGTTTGAGGTTTCTGATGTTACATCTCAAGGTGTAAACATGCTTCGTGAGTCATTGGTTAGAGTTTAAATCATTTATGATAGACTTCGAGCAACCCAGAGTAGGCAGAAATGCTATACAAATTATTGACTTCATGCCTTGAGATTTAGTATTGGTGATCATATTTTCTTGACAGTTTTTCCCATGATGGGTGTGATGAGGTTTGGGAAGATGGGAAAGATTAGCCTTAGGTATATTGGGCAATTAGTGATTCTTTAGATTATTGGTGATATAGCTTATGAGTTGGTTTTTCCCTAGCTTTATCAACTGTTTCATGTTTCTATGCTTTTCCGTTATATTTTTGCTGGGTTTTATGTCATTCATTGAGATTCTGTTCAGTTAGATGAGAAGTTGGCTTTTGTTAAGGAGTCTTCTCCATCTTGGCTAGGGATGCTAGACGGTTCCAGTGGTTAAGTTCCAGTGGAAGCATCGACCTATAGATGAGGCTACTTGGAAGGTCAGGTCTGATGTGTGTAGTTCTTATCCCTAACTTTTTACTGATTGAGGTATTTTTGTCTTGCCTTAAGTTCAAGGACTTATTAGGTTTTTAGTGGTGGATGATGTAATGACCTGATTTTTTTATGATTTATGTGAAATATTCATTTTTGTGTGATTTTATCATTTTTCTCCTCCCTGTGGTTATGTTGTTGTATTTTGGGGTGTGGAGATCCTTGGCACGGTTCCCAATGTGTTATAGTGTGATTTATGTGAAATTATGTTTTTTATTGCTTGAAAAGCCTTATAGATGACTTCAGATACAATTCATTGATTTGTGCATCGGATAGCAAAACGGAATGCACCAGCAGATCTACAACATTGATTTTAGGGTGGTAACATTGTTGGTTTGATTTTACGGCTTTTAAATCTCATTTTGACCCTCGATTTGGAGAGCTGTGAAATTGGGTTACAGGGGATCCGAAGAGACTTAGAATTTTTCCAAGTCTCAGCTGGTGCACTCTCTTATGCTAGCTAAAAGTCATTTTCGTGACTGCGGTGCAACCCCAAGTATCACATATTCAACTTCAGCATTGCATCTGCAACACTCGCATAAACGGTGATAGGATCATGACTGTGATATCCACTGTTAGGATAGGTGTCACATCGTGTATGCAATGCCTGGGCTATATATATACCTTGTTTTGTCCTTTTTCACTATTTTTGAAACTTGGAGATTAGGGTATCATGATTTTTAACAATTTGTTTCACTTTTAAGCTTGGTTAAGCTCATAACGCCTATTTCAACTAGTTTCTCCAAACTATATCATGTAATTTTTTTAAAACACAGCTTAAAAGGAAGAAATTAGGGATTTTGTCCAGTAAGGCCTAAAAATTGTAATTCTTTGATTGAAACCCTATTTTCAACCTGTTTTCACATGGGTACCTTTCTAATCTCATAATTATCACTTTTCTTTCAATTTCATCTTTAAAACAATTTCAATTCTTTATTTTAAAATGAATTTTGAGGAAGGGTTATGTTAGACCCATAGAAGGTGGAAACACAGACTGGTTTAGGTTTTGTTTTAGTACAGGGTCAGAATTTAATTGCTTATGCTTAAAGGTAGGTTCGACACATGATTTTTCATTTGCAGTAGTGTTTTTTTTTTTTGAAAATTGAGAGTCACTACCTCTATGTGGTAAAGTGTTAAGTGTTTATAGACCACCATAGTGTGCAGTATATGTTTACCCAATGATATTTGAATTTGAGACTGAGAAGATTGATGGGGTCAATCAAAGATAATGACATCTTAATACAATATCATTTTGGCAAGGCCAACATGGTGGAAGATGCATTAAGCCAAAAGTCGACAACTATTGGATGTTTTATATAGTTGGAGGTATTGAGGCTCCCATTGGTTAGAAATGTACAAACTCTGACTAACAATTTTATAACATTACGGGTGACTATCAAGGGAGGAGTATTAGCCTATATTAAAGCTAAGTCAATTTTTTTTAGATAATTAAAGGTAGAAAGTTTGTAGATAAGAAGTTTACAGGTTAGAAGTTATGAAACTTTAGAGAAAAAGTGTTATTAATTGCGACCAATAAGGCCAGAATAGATAATAGAATGTTTTGAGAATTTGGGGGAATATGAGCGTGCCTCGTGTGGGATACTTTATTTCTACCATCCTTGTTGAGGCTGATCTAAGGTGGATTTATAAACCTAAGTATTGTTATCTATCCTTAATTATCTTGGTTTAGACAAATTTTAGTGTACATAATGAGTTAATCTTTATATAAAATGATCATATAGGTGTCAAGTTATGATTTAATAATGTTTAAGGTATGTTCAAATAAAGTTGGGAAGCAAGACATTTACTTAGAGTTTAAATGAGAAAACTAGCCATCTTAGCTTGAGCTATATGTTATCTTTGTTTGTCTTGTTTGATTCTAGTGTGTTATGAGATCTTATTCGTGGTGTTTTATGTTGTAGGAGGCTTGGTGAGATATTAAAGTTGACAAATGGTTGATTTAAAAAATGGGACTAAAGAGGAAGATCTACCACAAAGAAAGGGATCAGTGGCCAAATACGAGGAGCTTGCTTGGACAAAATCTAGAAAATTTGAGCGCAAGGGCATGCTGCGCCCTTGTATCTTCACGTTAAGGGCATGACACACCCTTATTAACAAAGAAAAATGTGAAATTTCAAAGAAGCATATGTGATAAGGGAGTGGTACACCCTTATCACGCCAATTTCATAGTGTAGCACACTAGTTTGTGAAAAATAATCATTCGTCTAACTATAAACTGGACACTTCAACTATTTTCTAAAAACCTTAGATGACTTATAAGGATTGGGAAACACTTGAGGAGGCTTCAATTAAGGATTTAATTCTATTACTTTAGTTAAAGTTTGGATTGTCACATGGATTCCATCATTATGATTCTTTGTAAATTGATGAAAGGCTAAACACCCTCATCTAGGGTTAAGGCCAATTAGATGCATACTTAATATTGTTAATTGAGCTAGTCTGTGTTATTTTTAATATTGGTTGTTCTTGTATCCTTTTATTAGTGGAATGGTGTATTGGGAAATCGTGGCTAAGTCTTTAAAATGTCAGTAGGTTAAGGTTGATCACCAAAGGCCTAGTAGTACATATCAGGAGTTCAGCATCCCCACTTTGAAGTAAGGGGTGGTGAGTATGGATTTTGTGATACAGTTACCTCTAACTCATCATCAACATAATTTTAATTGGGTCATTATAGATAGAATGACCAAGTAAGCATATTTATTTCTAGTTCATACATCGTTTCCATTGAGTATTATGTTATACTCTATCTCAGGGAGTTGGTAAAGTTGCATGGGAGTCCTTTGGCCGTTACTTTAGATAGAGGTACTCAGTTTACTTCTTAACTTTTGGAAGGCTTTTTAGAAAGGTGTTTGTTCCCAAGTCCATATCTGTACAACTTTTCATTATTAGGAAGACGGACAGGTAGAGAGGACCATTCAGACTTTAGCGGATATGTTAAGTGCTTGTGTTATTGATTTCAAGGGTAGTTAGGATGACCACTTACCTTTGATTAAGTTTGCCTAAAACAACAATTATCACTCCAATATTCAAATGGTTCCATTCGAGGATCTCTACGGAAGAAGATGTAGATATCCTATTTGTTGGTTTGAAATAGGTGAGGCTACTTTAATAGGTTCTGGTTCAGTGTATGAAGTGATGGACACAGTTTAGTTGATTTGAGAAAGTCAGAAGACAACCCAGAGCCTATAGAAATCCTATGCTGATGTTAGGACAAGAGATCTTGAGTTTGATGATAGCGACCAAGTTTATTAGTAAATTTCACCCATGAAAGGGTTGAAGAGGTTTGATAAGAAAGAGAAGCCCAATTCCCTTTATGTTGGCCCTTATAGGAGTTTGAGCCATTTTGAAGGTTGATTATGAGTTAAGAGTTTCCTACAAAGTTGGCATCAGTGCATCCAGTGTTTCATATCTCTTTGCTAAAGAAATGCATTGGTGACCCAACTTCTATCATTCCTGTAAAGAGTGTGGGTGTGAAAGATAGCCTTTTCTATAAACAAGTCCCAATTGAAATCCTTGACCATCAAAATCATAGGTTGAGAAATAAAGAAGTTCCATTGGTAATGGTCTTGTGGATGAATCAATCCATTGAGGGAGATACTTGGGAAGTAAAAGCCGATATACGAGTCATGTATCCTCATTGTTTCTCTATGAATTCAAATTCAGCTAGAGGTAATGGTTTTCTTTAAATTAATTCTCTCATTTTCTATCTCAGTTATCCAATCGTCCTCATGTTATAGCATACATTTATAAATTTAGTTCAGTGCATGTGCCATGTTTCAGATTCAGTTAATTAATCATGATTCAGCTCATAAGTATTTGGTGTATGATCTAATTCTGCTTAGTATCTAAACTCAGGCAGTATCATTTGGGGACTAATGATCCCAAGAGGGATATATTGTAATACCCATCAAGATTCTAGACAAGATTCCAACTATTCGTCACATTTTAAGAGGTCACAAAGAAATTATTTAACACTAAGTACAAGTAACATGGCAATCTTAACACCCCAAGATTTTGAATATTTTCTTTTTGGCTTTTTGTTGTTATAAACTTTGATTTGTGAGTTCAAATATGTTTAGGAATGTTTAAAGGGTCATCCAGGAGAGTTTTGAAATTTTTGAAAAAGGTTTGAAGTTATTTTTACCACGGAAGCAGTAAGCCTCCACGATTTTAGCGTGTCACGGAGGTTAGTATCTGTTATATACAGCATGCCAAGGAGGTTAGTCTCCATGATAGATAGAGTTTTATAGATCTTAGCCTCAACAATGGGCAGCATGTCATGGAGGCTATGTAAATTCAGACAGTTTCCTTAAAGTTAAAGGAGAATTTTGGTCCTTTTCCTCACCCTAAATACCCAATTCACGACTTAAAACTAATGGGAGCATTATTTGCCCATTCATCATTATTTAAGGATATTCAATCTCCTTACATTCCTAATACAATCATAAAGAGCACAAGGATTACAAGGTCTTGTAGAAGGTTCAAGCATCGGATTGTCAAAGGATCAAGTCTCGGATTTACAAGTACTTGAAGATCTTTTGGAACCATTACAAAGCCTTGTCCAAGTGAAGAAAGGAGGAGGCTCCTTACACTCCAGAGGAGCCTTTTACTAAGGGCATGATGGACTTTTTACACTCCAAAATAACACTCTATAAGAGCCCTTTTCTGAGCCCCTAATTCAGGGCATTTTTGTCATTTGGTTGTAATAAATATGAATAAGCACCTTAGCTATTGTTTTCCTAATTTTTGAGATAATGAATTGAGTGACTTTTTAGATTTCAATCTTAGTGTTAGATTTAGTCTTTCTCTCCTCCTTAAGAGAGGGAAAACCAAAACCTGACCCTTGATACATTTGAAATTGGTTTTCACTTGTCTTGGGTAATTCGCCAAGAAAGGTGTGACTGAGGAAGTGTGAGTCCTTTGGGTCACCTAAGAGGAAGGTTTGAGCTTACATTGCTGATGTGTGTTTGAAGGTTTTATACACCTTCTAGTGCTATTCATTATTGGAAGTAAAGGTCTTTCTATCTATCTTTAATTACATGCAATTATTCTCCTTCATCTCCTTTCTAAGTGTTGTTTTCTCTTTGTGTTCTTCCTGGTTTTTGTTATCTTAGTACCAATTTCGTGTATAGCCTTCCTTTAGGCTATCATTTGGTATCAAAGACTTGGTTAGGGTTGTTCCAACATACTTATATCTTCGTTTTAGTGTTCTTATCTAGAAAATCTCAACAAAAAGAGTCAAAAAAAATCAGAAAATACAAAAAAAATATTGTCTACTGTTGTCTTATGTTAGATCCGAATTTATGACTTATATCTACAAATTTTCACTTTGGCTTTGAAGTTTCTTGCACTAGATCCTTGCTCTCTAGTTCCTAGGGAGTCTAGATCTACTTTTCGAGTGAAGTTTGGTTGGTTTCTTTTCCCACTTCATTGCCTTCTATTCCTCTTTTATTCTTTCTAATGTTTTGAAGCTTAGTTGTTTTTGGCTTGTGTTGGTGACTTGATTTGTGGCTGAATTTTAGTGGGTTGAGTTTGTCTTAGCATAAGGAACCTAGATCTACAAAAAAAGTCAGATTTAGTGTCCATTTGCTTGTTGGTCAAACTTGGCCAACACTTGAATATTAATCTTGTTCATCCTTGATTTTCTTATCTTAGTGAAGAATAATATTCAAAAGGTCTTGTTTTATCCCAAATTAGGGAAGAAAGAGAGTGAAAAGTTGTTGGTCCAAAAGCATATTCAAAGAATATTCCATTCTTCCAAAAGGAGGAGGGGACAAGGGACAAAAAAGTACACTTGAAAGTACAAGGGGGGACCAACTCATTTTGAATTCATTTGAAGCTCCAAAAAGGCTTCAAAAAACGTTCCTCTAAAACCAAAATCCTTTCATCTCTAAAAGAGTGCTTGGCCGAAACAAGGTTTTAGAAAAATTGAAAATTCGAAAAGTGACAACCAACCACGTAGTGCCACGTTATCACTTGTGCTCAACCAAAATTCGAATCTAAAATTAGATTTTCTAGTTTCTAATTTTTTTATTCTAGTTTCTTTTAAGCTAATTCTATCACTATTTAGCAACTAGTAAGTACCTACTAGGTTGGTAATTAGTCTAGAGTTCGTTTATTTCTTATTTTCAATTTTTTTTGTGTGCTTTTCTCATTCTAAGTTGTAGTACTTTGTTGGTTCAAGTACGTGCATCACTTTATTTGAGTCATTTCAATCAAAGATCAATTCCAATCCAAAGCTTCTCACCTCTCAATTAACTTGCCAAGTATTGCCTATTCTCCAACACTTGTGAAGCCAAGTGTGAGGTGAGGTTGAGTGTGAGTGAAGTGAGGCTTTTGACCTAACTTGTTTGCTCATTTTGTAGGTTGTGTTTCTTGCTATTTTTTTTAATTTTTTTTTAGGTACAATTGACCCTAGAAGCCGAGGTTTCTCCATCCCAATCCTTGGAAAATGATATAATGGGAGCCTTGAAGGCTCACTTTGAGGCCTTTGCCTGAAAAATGGAGGATAATAGTGATACTTTAAGGAGAGACTTAAAGGGTGGTTTTGACATTATAAAAGGTGATTTATGATTCATGAGGCGTGACATAATTAGAATTAAAGCGGGAGTTGATAGACTTTGTCTACCAAAACCTCCACACCTACCATCAACAATGCCTCCTCTCCACAAGCTAGAATCCAAGGAGAATAAGGTCAAGCCTCAATATGGAGAGAAAATTGATCGTGGGATACAAGAAGAGTGTGAAGAAAAGAGGGCAAGGGAAAGGGAAGCCATGGGTAGTGAAAATGGAAGGGGAAAAAGAACACTTGATTGTGGATCTTGTCCTCAAAGGACCGTTGGTATTCACTAACCCAAATACTAGCATTTTGACTAGTATTTTCTCTTCTCATATTCAAGTTCAAGATCCTAGAATCCGTAAGGCGAAGCCCAAGGAAATTCCCTTCAAGCCCTTGGTCGAAAGTCCCAATTTTGGGGCAAGTGATGAAGGAGTGAGTCCAAAGGGAAAACTTGAACTATTCCCTTGAAATGTGGAGCATGAAGTCTTCCCTAACACCAAATCAAGTGAAGAACACACTTCCCATGATATACAAGGTAACAAAGATATCTTCTACACTTCCTTGAACTTAAAATGTTGTGATGTGGCTAGTAGTGGCCAAAGTGGTGTAGTTTCGGATTTTCTTAGTAAAGAAGTGTGTGAATCTTCCTTTTGTGATACTCTTGGTGTCGTTAGGTTGCATAAAGACCAAAATTTTGTTGTGAGTATGCAAGTACTAGTTGATCGTGAGTATGCAAGTACTAGTTGATCCTTTAGATGACAAAATCAATTCTTTTTCTAAGAATGATTTGTGTCCATCTAGTGCCAGCACTTATAACTTGAATAAGGTTCCATTACAAAAGGAAAAGAGTATTCACAAACTAGTGGGATGCCCTAGTAAAAACCAAGGTAACTTGGGTACATTCTACACTCCCTTGAGTTTAAAAATTTATGATGTGATTTCGGGTACATCTAGTGTAGAAGTACATACTTCCTTCTTTGATAATGCATTGGGTAAGTGTGATACCCTAGTAAATGGAATGATTAGCCTCGGTTTAATCCCTTGGCCACTTTATCTATTTGATCTCGGTGTACTTGTGAGGTGGGGAAGGGATTGTTTCGGCTTGAGCTTATTGTCCCTTGATGTTTAACTTAGCCCTATCCTTTGTGATGTATATAATAAATGTTTCATGGACAAAATAAGGGATTGCTGGTTGTATTTTAAAAGTGTACCCCTTCGGCATGATGTCTTCACACTTGATTCCTTTCTATAATACCTCTTTACCTATGATGATAACCATGCTAATTTTGAATTTGTATTGTGTAGAGGTAGGAAGTTTGGTGGCTGGTTTATTTGTTTGAATTATAGTGATATGTGGGTGATGTGGACCTTGATATCAATAGAGGCACCATATTTGATGAGGTCCTTTGTAGAGGTAATAAAACAAATATATCTTATCATTCCTAAACCAAAGTTAGTATTACTTTTTGGGTATAGTAAAACCATTATGACCATTGTAGATTCCTTATCTCTTGGTATTTTCCAAAACTACCACCTTTGTGCCATTCATGCTAAGCTTTTCATGTCACACATAAGGGACCCGTGGATGTATTTCAAATGTGAACAACCTTGGTTTGTTGATATATGTGATCATTTTGGGTTGCACTCTTCTTTCTTTGATGTCAGTCTTACTCATGTCTTTTGTAATGTTTGTAATAAGTGATTCATGAATATAACAAAGGATTATTGGCTATATTCCAAGAGTTTACCCCCTTGGCGTGTTTGTATAATTTTGGAACTAATACTAACCCTCCTATCATGAGGATTGTGTGCTTGTTGTCCCTCTCTTTGGTTTTTCAAGGTGTGAATTTGAGGTTAAATTCCTTTCAAGATGGGGAGAATGATACAAGCATAAAGATCACAAAGATTACAAGGTCTTGTAGAATGTTCAAGCTTTGGATTGTCAAAGAATCAAGTCTCGGATTTGCAAGTACTTGAAGACCTTTTGGAACCATTACAAAGCCTTGTACAAGTGAAGAAAGGAGAAGGGTACTTACACTCAAGAGGCTCCTTTTACTAAGGGCATGATGGACTTTTTACACTCAAAAATAACACTCCATAGTAGCCCTTTTCTAAGCCCCTCATTAGGGGCATTTTTTTTCATTCGGTTGTAATAAGTATAAATAGGCACCTTAGCTCTTATTTTCCTAAGTTTTGAGATAATGAATTGAGTTACTTTTTAGATTGTAATATTAGTGTTAGATTGTTATCTTAGTACCAATTTCGTGTATATCCTTTCTTTAGGCTATCATTTCTTAAGAACATGAAGAATCAAAATCTTATTCTGAGAATTCACCCATTTAAGGTCTAAATTCCACCATTTCTTTAAGAATTCAAGCAAACTCAGGTATGTTACATATTCATCTTTGGGTTCCTTCCACCTATTGAGTCCTTTATTTTATAAATATAAATCTCCGTCTCTCTTATTAGGAAATCTTAATGTTAAGTATGAAGTTACTGAACTTTCTCTTATTAGTTTTGAATAAAAACCACAACAACGTGTTACCCACATGAATTATGGTCTTACATGATTTATTATCTTCGTCACCCGTATCATTTTCAGTAGAAACCATTCTGATTATTAATTAAGGAATTAAACCATATGCATATATTGTCCTCATAAGTAAACATCTTCCCAAACTCCTAACCATGGATTTCATCAGTTTAGTAAAATATACTAATATTTGGATCTGCGAATCATGAATTTCCTTACAACACTATGATAATATTACTGTATTTAATGTATTGCTCAGTAATGGTAGGTTGTGAACACTCAATACCTATATATTTAGGGATGTTCTCGATTTCAAATGACAAGTCAGTTAGATCATGATTCTATCATCATATTTAGATTATAAATGTACTGTTATTTTAAATATTCTTTATTATATAAAATAAACTATTAGTGTATGTACTAGTTTATGCTTCCGTGTCAGTTCAGTTAGGAGTATAAATTATCACCTAGTGAATTCAGAGATGAAGACTTTTCGGTTATTCGAGGCTGATACCTTTAGTAGAAATCCCTTAGTTCTATAACTACGTAGCCGGCGTAGGTATGAGAAGTCTTCATGCTAGTAGAGGGTTGATAGTCTTAAAGGGAAATTGCCAGTCAAGGGTGATGCCCTAGTCATTAGAGACACTAGTTTAAGGGATCCACATAGCCAGTATCAATACCCGTGGCAAAGTAATGACACCTTTCCAACTGGGGTTACAGGTTGGACACCATTAGCTCAGATTAGGGCATGATGGTTTATTGTTATCTCCCAAAGTATCAGTATAGTATTAAGACCATATCAGCACAGTTTTGCTTGACCAAGAGCTAAATTTATCAGTTGTTTTACAGATTATTTTATCATATGTTTTACTTGGTCTTTCATTTATCTTACATGTTCATACATTCATGCTCAATACTTATATGTTTTTTATTTTTCCCTATATCACATACCAGTACATTTAAAGTACTAATCGCCTACTCTCTTTTGCATTATGTTGTCTTATAAAATAAATTTAGATGCTCAATTTAAAGATTGTGCTTAGTAAGTTCATATGCCACTCAACAACAGTTGTAGTAAGTCCTTCTTCTTCTAGGACAATGTTATTATCTGTTATTTTAAAAACTTTGTTAATTTAAGTCAGTCGGAGAGAGTTGGGGGTTTGTTCCATCAACTCCTTGGAATTTATAGAATTTCAAATAGTCAGACTTGTTTTTAGTTTCTATCACCAATTAAGACATATTGGGCATTGTTTTAGTATTAAATTATTACAAGATTTTCTCAATTTAGCTTTCTCATATGATGTTTTATTATTACTTTATTCTGTGCTCACAACAAATATCAGATCATGGGTTAGCTTGGGTCACTTCTAGCCTTAAGAACCGTGTTATGACTAGGGGCTAGTCTTGGGTTATGAAAAAATTGGTATGATATCCTAATGATCTAAAATGTCTTAGGGTGTCTTAAAGCCGCATTGAGTAGATTCTTATGGATAGGTCTGAAGCGCATCACACTTATGGGCAAGAGACTATTAGATGTTTTTGTAAAGTTTCCTATCTTTAAGTATTCATGTCATGGAAAAGTGCATGAGCACTATTGAATTCCATTTTCTGACTCATCCTTCATATTTTTAAAGAAAGTTCCTCCAAGATGAAATAATGGAAGAAGGAATGGGGATCAACCCGCACTGCCACCTGTTTAGGAAGACCCTTTGAATGAACATGTTTCCTATGCCAAATTCAGGACCGATTTCATTATTTTGGTCTAGACTAGGGTTTCTCATAATGACCAGAAGGTTGTTGCCCCAGCTAATCCAGTAGATATCAAGAAAAAAGCTAGGATCTGATACTTTACTCAAATGAATCCTCTAATGTTCTTTGGATCCATTTTAGGAGGATCCACAGGAGTTTTGTGATGGTGTGAAGAAAGTGACAAATATCATGGATGTTACTGCTAGTGAGACTATTGATTTAGTTACATACCAATTATAAGGAGTCTCTCATTCTTGGTTCAAGTAGTGGAAGAAGGATATAGGTATTGAGGCAGGTCCTATAGAGTAGGATAAGTTTACTACACCTTCTTAGATAGATTCTTTCCACTCATATTGAGAGATGCCAAGAAACAAGAGTTTATAAATATAATGAAGGGTAACATGAGCGTGAATGATTAATCACTCAAGTTTACCAAGTTGGCAAGGTATGCTCTGACTATAGTGGTTGATTCTAGGGCCATAATGAGTAAGTTTACATCTAGTGTGTCAGATGGTGATGTCAAGGAATGTAGAATAGCAATGTTGATTAAGGAGATAGACCTTTCTAGGTTGATGGTTCACTCCCAGCATATTGAGGAAGGTAAGCTCAAAGGGAACGAAAAGGAGAATAAGAGGGCCAAAATTCGTAGCTTGAACTTCTCTTAACAAAGGTCTGATTATGGGATTGTTATTAGTTTCACAAGAAATTTTCAGCTCAACCCCATCTTCAACCAATACTCCGGTGCCAAAGTTTGGGTAGGACAGTTAGTATAAAGCGCCAGGTTCTAAGTCCCAAGGTCATTGAGTGAATCGTGGTTACACCAACCTACTTTGCAGGAAGTGTGGTAAGAATCATTAGGCAGAGTGTAGGGCTGACAGTGATGCATGTTTTATAAGTTGAAACCCAGGACACAGGATAAGTGATTGTCCAGTAGTGGGCTAGAAAAGTAAATATTTTTATCAACTGGTCCAGACTAATTTCTCCTCAGCTTCAACATATCGCCCGACTCAGCAAGGTGCCACCTTCTGTGCCACTAGTGGGCAGTTTCAGAATTGACTTTATGCTCTTCAGACTCGACATGACTAGGAGAGTTCTCGTACAATAGTTATGAGTACATTATAAGTCTTTCATCTTCATTTGTATGCATTGTTAGACACCAAAGATTTACTATCTTTTGTGATCCCCCTATATAGCCTTAGACTTCGGTATCAGTCCTGACTTATAAAAAGTGCCCTTCTCAATGTCTACCCTAGTGGGCAGTTCTATTGTAGCTAGAAAGGTATACAGAAATTTCCTGATCACAGTTTCTCAAAAAGTCACTTATTATTAGAGATGATTAATTTTGATTTCATTCTCAAAATGGATTGGATCCACTCGTGCTATGCCTAAGTTGACCATAGAAACTAAATAGTCTAGTTCTAATTTCTTAATGAGCCAATTATTTAATGGAGGGGTAGTACTTTGATACCTATAGGTTTCATTATCTCTTATCTTACATAAATAAAGATAATATCTAAGGGGTGTATTTTCCATCTCGTCTAAGTCAAGGAATCAAACTCTAAAACTCCAAGTCTTATGTAAGTTCTAGTAGTGAATAATTTTCCAGAAGCATTCCCTGAGGATCTTCCTAGAGTTTCTCCCGAGAGGGAAATTTACTTAAAAATAGATCTCATCTCAGATAGCCAACCAATATTAATTCAACCATACAAAATGGATCAAACTGAGCTTCTGGAATTGAAGGAGCAGTTGAAAGACCTTATAGATAAGGGTTTCATTAAGCTTAGTTTTTCTTCGTAGGTTGCACTAGTTCTGTTTGTGCGCAAGAAAGATGGTTCCCTCAAAATGTGTATCGATTACCGTCAGTTGAGCAAAGTCATAATAAATAAAAAATATCTTCTCCCTAGAATTAATGACTTGTTCAACCAACTTTAGGGTGTAAGATATTTCTCTAAGATAGACCTCAGATCTTGATATTATCAGCTTAGAGTCATTCAATGTGATATCTCAAAAATAGCCTTCAAAGCATGATATGGTCACTTTGAATTTCTAGTTATGTCGTTTTGGCTAACAAATGCTCCTACAACATTTATGGACTTGATGAATAGGGTGTTCAAGTAGTACTTAGACTTGTTTGTCATGGACTTCATAGATGACATCCTCGTCTATTCTTGTAGTGAATATGATCATGCAGACCATTTAAGGACAGTATTACAGACCTTTAAGGATCACTAGTTACTTTCTAAATTTAGCAAATTTGAATTTTGGTAGAGATAAGTATGTTTACTAGGTCACGTCATTTCTTATGATGGCATTTGAGTTGATCCTCAAAAGACTGAATCAGTGAGAAACTGGACTAGGCATATCTCTCCATCAGATATCGAGAGTTTCTTGGATTTAGCTTGTTATACAGATAGTTTGTTGAAGGATTTTATTCTATTTCTTCCCCCATATACCTACTAGCCTTAAAGAAATTCAAATTTAAATGGTAAAATTCCTGCTAGAAGAGTTTTCAAGAGTTGAAGACTCGACTACCTTCTACCTTAATATTAACTCTAACAGAGGGTTCTGATAGGTTTGTAGTTTATTGTACTGTTTCTAGAGTTGGTCTTTGTTTTGTAGTGATGTAGTGAGGTAAGTTCATAGCCTATGCCTCCAAAAATCTTAAACCCCATGAGAAGAATTAGCCAACCCATGATATTAAATTGGCAGTAATTTTCTTTCTCATAAAGATTTGGAGGCATTACCTTTATAGGGTTAATGTTGACATATTCATGGATCTGGAGAGTTTACAGTATATGTTCATGCAAAAGGATCTAAATCTTCATCAGATAAGGTGGATTGAATTGTTTAAAGACTATGATTTAAGTGTGTTGTATCACTCAAGAAAGGCAAATATAGTGGCAGATTCCTTTATAAATTGTCTATGAGAATTGTTGCATATGTTGAGGAGGATAAAAATGAGTTAGCTCGTGAGGTTCATCAACTTGATAGATTAGGTGTTGGTTTTGTTGATTCAATCAAAGGTAGTATATAGGTTCAAAATGGTTTAGAATCTCCATTGGTGGCCGAAGTGAACGAAAAAGAAGACATGGACCATATTTTAGACAATTTGAAGGAGGTAATTCCGGATTAGAAGGCTGTGGTTTTCTCCTAAGGAGAAGATGGTGCACTTTACTGTCTGGGTAGGTTTTGTGTTCTGAGTGTGGATGTTTTAAGGTAGATAATATTGGCGGAAGTGCATGGTGCACAGTATTCTATTTACTAAGGAGCAACTAATATGTATCATGATTTATGGGAAATATATTGGTGGAATGGTATGAAGAAATATATTACAAAATTTGTTGCTAAGTATTCAAATTGTCAGCAGATTAAGGTTAAGAAAAAAAGGCCTAGTGCTACACTTTAGTAGTTCAGCATCCCTGCTTGGAAGTAGGAGGTGGTGAACATGGATTTTGTGATAGGGTTACCTCATACCAATTGTCAGCATGATTCGATTTTTGTCATTGTAGATAGAATGCCCAAGTCAGCCCATTTTATGCAGTTCATACTTATGATTTAATCGAGGATTAAGATACACACTATCATAGGGACTTAGTAAAGTTACATCGAGTTCCATTTACCATAATTTTAGATAGAGGTACTCAATTTACCTCTCATTTTTGGAAGGCTTTTTTGAAGGGTCTTGGTACCTAATTCCATCTTAGTATAAATTTTCATCCTCAGACAGATAGTCAGGCAGAGAGGAAAACTTATACTTTAGAGGGTATGTTGAGATCTTCTGTTATCAACTTTAAGGGTATTTGGGATGGCCACATACTTTTGATTGAGTTTACATACAACAACAACTATTACTCTAGTATTCAGATGGCGCCATTTGAGGCTCTCTATTAAACGAGATGTAGATCTCCTATTGGTTGGTTTGAAGTAGGTAAGTCTACTTTAATAAGGGAAGATTCAGTATATAAGGTGATGAATAAGGGTTAGTTATTCGAGAAAGACTGATGACAACCCAGAGCCAATAGAAATCCTATGCTAATATGAGGAGAAGGGAAATATAGTTTAATGTTGACGACTTTATTTATTTGAAAAATTTGCCCATGAAAGAGGTGAAGAGGTTTGGTAAAAAAGGAAAGCTCAGTCCCTGCTATGTTTTCCTATATAGGATTTTGATCCATTTTTGAAAGGTAGCTTATTAGTTAGAATTACCTGTAGAATTGGCATTAGTGCATGTGGTGTTTCATGTTTCTTTGCTAAAGAAATTCATTGGTGACCAAGATTCTATCATTCCTTTAGAGAGAGTGGGTGGGAAAGATAGCCTTTCTTATTAAGAAGTCCTAGTTAAAATCCTTGACTGTCAGATTCGTAGGTTGAGAAATATAGAAGCTTCCTTAGAAATGGTCTTATGGAGAAATCAATCCGTTCAAGGCTCTATTTGGGAAGCAGAAGCCAATGTGCAATCCAAGTATACCGATGGTTTATCTATGAATTGAGATTCAAATTGAGGTAATGATTTCTCTTAAATTTATTTTCTTATTTTCTATGCTAACTATCCAACCATCCTTATGTCATAACATTCATTCATAAATTTAGTTTTCTCCATACGTCATGTTTCAGATTCAGTTATTTAATAACGATTCAAATCATAAGTATTTGGTGCATCATCTCAATCTTCATAACATCTAAACTCAAATAGTTTTGTATGGGGATGAATGATCCCAAGGGGGAGATATTTCAATACCCAGCAAGATCCTAGACATTTTTCCAACTATTCTTCACATGTTTAGAGTTCACAAAGCTATTATTTCACACTAAGTGCAAGTGACATGGCTATTTTAACACCCCATGATTCTAAACATTTTTTTTTTGGATTTCTCAAGTTCCAAATATTGTTTTATTAGTTGAAATATGTCTAGGAATGTTAAAAGGGTCATCCAAGAAAGTTTCAAAATTTTTGGAAAATGTTTAAAGTAATTTTGGACCACTGAGGCAATAAGCCTTCGTGATTTTAGTGTGTCATGGTGGTTAGTCTCCATGATACATAGCTTATAACAGAGGTTAGTCTCCATGATACACAGCGTGTCATAGAGATCAACCTCTACGATGGACAGCGTGTCACATAGGCTTTGTAAAGTCTGTCAATTTCCTTAAAGTTAAAGGGGCATCTTTGTCCTTTTCCTCTCCTTGAACACCCAATTCACGACATAAAACCCAAGAGGGGCATTATTTTCCCCATTCATTATTAATAATGACACTTAATCTCCTTCCATTCTCAAGAACACATAAAATCAAAAGCTTCTTCAAAGAATTCACCCATCTAAGGTCTAAATTCCAACTTTTCTTGGGATATTAATCATTGGGTTCCTTCCACTAGGGATATTAATCATTGGGTTCCTTCCACCAATTTAGTCTGAGGAATTCGTTACTTTACAAGTATAAATCTTTTTATCTATCTTTATGAAATCTCAGCGTCAAGTATTAATTTATTCAACTTTATCTAAATTGTTTTGAATACAAACCAAGAAAATGTGTTACCCCATGTGGATTATGGTCTTACATGATTTATAATCTCAATCACCCATATCATGTTAAGTTAATAGCATCCTCATTATTAATTTAGGAATTAAATCTTATGAACATCTTGTCCTTATAAGTTTTACATCTTTCCATGCTCATAACCATGGATTTCATCAGTTTGGTAAAATATACTAAGTTTTAGGTCTACAAATAATGAATTTCCTTACAATATTGAAATGACGTTATTGTATTGAATGTATTATTCAGTGCTGGTGGGTTATGAAAACTTGATACAAACATATTTATGCATGTTTCCAATTTCAAGCAAAAAGTCAATTAGATCTTCATTTTATCATCATATTTAGATTATAAATGCACTATTTTTTTCAGCATATCAAATTTGAGCAAGTCAACTATAGTGTATGTACTAGTTTATGCTTTTGTGTTAGTTCAGTTGGGATTAAAACTTAACATCAAGTGGATTTAAGGATGAAGGATTTCCTGCTAGTCAATGGTAAGACCTTTCGTAGAAAACCTTAGGTTCTAATACCATGTAGCTAATGTAGGTATGAGAGATCTTCCTTCCAATAAAGGGTTGATACTTTTTAGGGGTACCTTCTAGTTGAGGGTTACACCCTAGTCCTTTGGGACACCAGTTTAGTGGATCCACACAGCCAGTGTTAGTACTCGTGGCAAGGTTTTGACACCCTTTAAATTTAGGCTTCAGGTTTAACCCTGATTAGCTTAGATTAGGAAATATTGGTTAAAGGTTAGCTCCCAAAGTCTCAGTTTAGTGTTCAGACCATATCAACTAAGGTTTTCATCACCAAGTACCTAGTTTAGCAGTTAATCAGTTATTCATTTCTATAGATTATTTGTATATATGTTTTACTCAGTCTTGATTTATTTGATAGTTTATACATTCATTCTCTGAACATGTATGTATTTCACTTGTCACTATCTCAAATACCAGTACATTCAAAGTACTTATCGCATACCCTTCATTTCTCTATGTTGTCATGTAACACAAGTATGAACGCTCAGTTCCATGATCGCCCTTAGTCAGTTCAGGTAGTACTCAACAGTAGTTGTTGTAAGTCCTCATTATTTATGGACAATGTTATTTGTAGTTATTTTTAGTGCTTCCTTAATTTTAGCTAGTCTGTGTTAGTTGGGGGTTTTCCCATTAACTCCTTATGTTTTAGAGACTTTCAGATAGTCAGACTTCTGTTCAGTTTTTAGCAATAGTTCATACATGTTGGGTATTGCTTCAATATTACATTGTAAAAAGATTTTCATAAGTTAATCTTCCGAATATGATTTTTCATTTATACTTCCTTAAGAGCTCATAGAAAGTACCAAATAATAGGTTAGCTTAGGGTCACTTGTGACCTTAAGCATCATGTTACAACTAGGGGTAGTCTCGGGTCCTGACAGTGATATGGAAGGTAACATGCGAGTGTCCCAAAAGCAACATTTGGTTGTATTGAAAGAAAATACCTTGGAAAATAATACATGTCGTGATCGCAACTAATAGGTCGCTTATACGACTCTTGAGTACCTAGGAAGGATATAAATAACCTATTTCAACCCATTTTCTCCATTTCTCATCCATTCTCAAGAGACTTAAACTATAAAGAGTGGAATAGCTTAGGATTAGTATTTTGGGTTCTTTTGGGAGATTAGTTAAAGATCGATGACACATTTTCCTTTAAAGTTGAGGTAAGACTACTCCATTTCAATTATTGATTTCCCCTTTTCTTCTCTAAAATCACTAAACATTGGTGACTTGGTTTTAGCACCAATATAGCTCAAATTTCACTCATTTTGAGGATAAATGTTCCTTAAGTGTATGGGGACATCGAGTTAGGTTTAAAAATGCAATTTATATAAATAATCCCCCATCGGATTTTGCATGATTTTGGACCTGAAGCATAATACTACAACATGGGTATCATTGTTGTTATTTTGATGAGTAGATTCTAATTTCTATAGTATGGTACCTTCCAGAACCTTCTCAAAAGGGAAACTTGGTAATTTAGAGAACTCTTTGAGCTTTCTTCATTGTCCAGGTAGGCTAGGTTTTCCCTCCTCATAGATTGAGCTAATTTATAGTATGTTTATGATATTATTTATATTTTTATGGGTTTTAGGTGTTGGTGATGTGATTGACAATTTTTGGGTTAGTTGGACTATAGGGCATTTGGAAACCATAATTTAAGCCTAATTGAATTAGTTACTCATGCCTTAGGTAACTCCTCCATCTTAGGTTGATTGCATCTTAGTTAACATTTAAATATGTATTTAGATACCTTAGCCTAGTACGGAATAGAATTTTCCATGTAATGGATATCAGGGATTTAGAAGTGGGCACTTTTACTCACCTTAATCCAAGATCCATGTTGATCCTTGCAATCTTTTATACACTTATTAAACACCTTAAAAATGTTTGCTATAAAAACACTAGGAAGATTTAGCACTTGATGGTTATAATGGGTCAATATTGGGAGTTTCTCTTATTGGTATTATGATAATGAGATATATGTTTTACGATTTGAGTCTAGTTATTGGTTATAAATATACCGGTTCATGTCCAGAAATTAGCCATGATGATTATTATATGATTATTGGTTTGAGTTCGGCTATTGATTACAATATAGATGATACACTTATCGATTAATGTTCGGGTATAAATTATGATTTTGATTACATAGTTATTGATTCGAGTACGGATATTAATTATGACTATGATGATACATATACTGATTTGAGTCCGACAAGGGAGTATGATATTTGTAATATATATATCATTTCAAGTCTTAAAATAGGAAAATTATTATAGTGTGGCATGAGATGGGTGAATCCTAGTTGGATCGTGGAATTTGGTAAATGATAATTGTTCTGGTTATAATCTACTTGATTGTACCCTCCATGCTTATTGGGTCTTGCATTGGGTTATTACTTTTTTGCACCTATTGGCTTATGGGGCCATTCTTTTTGTTATAATCAGATGTTCCTTATGTTATTGTTCCGATTTATTTTTGTAAATATGTACAACAATTTTGGAGGTATGCTCAGGGTTGTCCATTTCCTTGACTTTGTGTTATCTTTCATATTATCATACCTATATCATGATTTATCCCCATAGGACGATAATGCCTACTGAATACCCGTGGTTTTGGTGCTCATACTACATGTTTGTACATTTATAGTGCAGATTCACATACTAATTGTTGTCGTTGAATTGAGGATCGTGTTATGGTGGATTTAAGAGATACGTTGAGCTCTTGGAGTTGGAGTTTTACCATTTCCTTCTATTTATCTATATCTAGTCTATTGTTTCGAGATAGATTTTATCGAACATTCTAGAACTTATGGTGTGTTTTAGTTTCTCTTATATAGACTCTACCAGGTCATGGGATGGTTTTCTATGTTATGGTTTCCTTTCAACTATTTAATTACATTACTTATTTTACAATTGTTTCTATATTTCTCCCTTTTAGGGGCATTTTCTACTAAGTTAGCCCAATGCAAATAGCACTAGGATACAGTTTGACTTCCCGACTAGAAGGATTTAGTAGGTTCTATCATGACACATAAATCGGGTCGTGACATATAACCTATGATGCTAAGTTTTATATATTGTCCCATTATACAAATCATTTAATTTTTGTAGAAGGTGAGGGGATTCAGTTATTTGTGAAGGGTCTGAACACTAAGTTGCATGTTTAATCTATGTATATGACTTATGTTTGAAAGACCTTCAATGATGTTGTTGATTATGTGAATAAGGTCGATGGAGTCAAATCGATTTGCCAGGTCAAGGTTCTTTCAAAGAAATCTATCAATGCGATTAACTTTGGTTGTTCTTACTTCAGGATCATAGCCATCAGGCCTTTAATTCTAGCCTTAGTAGTCAGCTCTGTTAACTTCTATAGTGGGTCAGTCAGGGGCCACTCAGCAAACCCCAGTTGTGAGAAGCAAAGGGGCATCAAATTCATAAGCCTTTCTTTAATTGAGTAGGTTATACATGTGGTGCTATTCAAAACTTCAATATATAGTTTCCTTAGAGGCAGGATTGTATTTAGGAAAGTAGCAGGCTAGAGTAATAGTTCCAACTGGTAGATGAGACAGAGGTAATAGTAGAGGTCATCCACAGGGTGGGAGGGGTAATCCTCATGGATATTGTGGTGGTAATTGATAATACTGTGATTACACTCTTGAATAGGTGTAGTAGACGTTGTCAACATATTTACCAGATAAGGATCTGGGTCGAGTACACATAAAGTAATGTAAAAAGTGATTGAGTAGTTTGAAATAAAAGAAACTTGCTGGACTCAGGGAAGAATGTGAATAGAGATAGAGTAAGTTTCAAATAAAAGAAAGTTGCTAAATTCAAACCTAACATACAAGTATTATGGGGATTTTTTGATAGTAAAAAAGAAATAGGATTAAAATCAATACAAGTTTGTGTTGATGTCAGACTTGGTGAAGTTTGAGTATCCAAGACCACTTAGTCGTATTACGACATTAAATCTTGCACTTTATGGGAGAAAGCCCAGGAGATTGTTGGTGCAGCATGAGTATACAAAAGAGCCAGTCCTGCCACGATGTTAAATTAACACTGTATGGGAAGCAACCTATTATTTTAGTATTCATGTTAGTTTTTTTTAGGTGTAAAGCATGAATAAATACACGGAACATGGTAAGAAATTGCAACAATTCAGAAAGTTCTAGGTAAGGGAACTTATTAACCCACTTTTTGAGGTCATAAGTTCCACCAAAGTAAGGTAATGATGCAATAGGTGTCGGAAGGAATATTTGAGAATTTTAGGTCTTTGAACATTTACCTACGAACCCACTTATAGGGATTGTAAGTACTGCTTATGACCTCATAAGTGGTGTCATTGGAATCAGAATCAATGTTTAGAGAGGGGAAAATTTTTTGCCACTCATGACATGCCACTTATGGGTCGTAAGTACCATTTATGGGAATGTAAATAGACAAAAATTTTTTGGTGCAATTTTTGAAAATTGGGTCGGTCCAAGTAACTCGACCCATTCTGACCCAACCACCCTCTTAAAATCCCCATACTTGATCCATATCCACCATACTCATAGATTTTATAACTGTGACCTAAAATCAAACTCTCCAACTCCCTATTAACTCTATACAAGGTAAAATTCCTGCATAATCTCAGTACCACAAGTCCATATGTGCGCCTAACCATTAAGGCTGGGATTTCATCAAATTATTATGATTTTATACTTCCATCACTTAGAACTATGGCAAAGTTCTTGGCTCCTACGACCATTATAGTTATATATTAACAAATAAAATTAAGTTGGTTCTTAGAATTTTCTTCATAATTTCATGAAACTCATGAATCTTGTTAGTAGGCAAAAAAATTGAAATTGTGGCATTGTTCTTAAATGAAAAACTTGTAATCATGACCTTAATGGAAGTAGAAGTTTAATAGGTAGATGTAAATACAAAAATTTTTTGTGCAATACTCGTGTGTTAAACTTAATAGATATTGTTGTGTGCAACTGCGACTTAAATATGAAATATATAATGTGTGAAGATGAAAAAATTAAGAAAAAATGAAGTACCCTCAGGAGGGTACCTACGATGGGACATCGTGCCACGTTAGTGGCACTTAGGGGCTATAGTGCCATTGTAGGGGACAAACTTAAAACTTTGAAGTTTCAAATCTTTGCCTGACACTTACAAGGGCTCCTATGACCCCTTTAAGTTGCACCTACGACCCGTAGATGGGGACATAGGTAGCCCACCTAGATTGTTTGAATTTTTTTTTAACTCTTTTTCGCTCTTCTATTTCAATCACTAACAACCATTCTTTTAGGTTCTATGGTAGCTAAGGCATACTAGAAGAAAGGATTGTAGTTGAGGCTTCGGGGAGATTCCCTTGAGTGCAATGGATCAGTAGAGGTGTGCCTTAATGTCTTGGACAGATCATCGGCCCCATGAACCAGGGGCCACTCTTAAAGATAGACTAAGGCTTAGCAGCAGTCGTTGAAGCCACATTAGGCATTCAAGGCACCCATCCTATCCATGTACAGACTCAGTCGGGCACTTACCATGCATCTACAGAGTTCGATGCCTAAATAGTCATACTAAGACTAGTTCCTAGGCCAAGAATCAAGAGCCAGGACTTCACCACCATACTCAACCCCATTTAGGTAGGGAGAGCATTCTTTTGAGGATGATGTTGAGGAGGAGAGGAAGTTAGGGTCTTTTTATTTTATTTAGTTTGGATCCTTTTCTAGTTTTGTTGAGTAGGAGGACATACACGCCTCCTATTCTGATGAGGGGTTGGGTGATGCATTCGAGTTAACTAGTGAGTCATCTATAGTTGCACCCCAGTCTGAGGAGTGTACAACTCGGGTGGAGCATTAGGTTTCATTATCTTTTACATCTGCCACACAATTACCTACATAGGATGTTTATCCTACTGGTCCACCATCGATCACTCCTACTTTAGACTTGACACACATTTAGCTGTATCTATAGCTGAGATACACCTAAGATAGTGTAGAAGGGTTGTAGTACATCTATGAGAAAAACAACTATATTACTAAGATGGGTAGGACCAAGAGGGGAATTTTGAATGAGTGGTGGATAAACTTGATTGGGATATCAGGGGCACCGAACATACAATCCTCTTTTCATAGGTATAGTTTTGATAGATTACTCAGCCTTAGGGAACTTATAGCCTAGCTCTAGCTTGCAAATTTTATGCTTCATATTCCTCCATACTATAATTGAGTGCCCCATGAGAGTTTAAAGAATTAGAGTAGCCTTAGTTGGAGCATACATTAGTCAAAGGGGTCAGAGTAGACATATCTGTGGCGGCCAACAACTAAGTGATCCTTGGGCCAGATTATCAGGGATAAACATCTACATTCGTGTTTGATTTTAGGACTATACTTGCACATGATAACAATTAGAGATGCTAATTTTTGATAGTAGAGGCTTTATTTTTTAGATGGATAGCCCATCAAATTTCTAATTTTGGTGATGATTTCCCCTCGATAGAAAGTAAGGGGAGATTTGGAATGCAACACTGCACTTTGCAACTAAATTTTTGTAGACCATATTGCACTTTAGATTAATTATGATAGCATCAAATAATGTTCTTACATGAGAGAGAGCAACACTAGTATTTGATTTACTTTTAGGGTAAGAGATTGACTTTGTCATACTAATCAGGCTAGAGGTACATGCCCATGCATTTAGTTAGACCACTATGCTTCTTTTTCCCTATATTATAATTCTATTGTGTAAGGTATCAGGTATGAAGGATATACCTAATATTTATATGAAGATTAAGGTGATGAGCACCATTGATATTAGCATGATAATTGATGTGGCAAACTTGGTCTTTACGCAGAGAGCTTAGGCACCTCTGATAGTTATTATGGTCAATTTTAAGGGACTTTAAGCTCTGTCATAGCATGTTTCTAGGATTTTCATAGATGTTAGTGTAGATATAGATGGGTAGAGAGATGCATCTGAAGTTTCTATAGAGAGGTGGGGCCTTGGAAATATCAACATCAGCCTTGGCTTCTATATTTGAGTTGGCTTGGGCATTTACTTTGCCCCCGTGCCCTAATAACATAGATACAGGTATTATTGGTGTACCACACATAGTATTAACATTCCTACTAGAGAGGTAGGATGAGACTACCACCTGCCTTACTAAGGTAGACTTTGAGCCTTCTATATTGTATGACAGATCTTGCCTTAGATTGGGATAACTTTAGAGAGTATTGTGGCTTGGATGAGGGTAGATTTAAGAGCTTAGATAATGGAGTATACTAGCAATTTGCATAATTTAATCAATTCTTTTAACGATTGGGTGTCTTTATGTTTAGAGATAAACAAGCTTTTATTATAGATGGGACTTGGGATAAGGTGGCCATGCTACAAATGGAGGCACGCTTTCTTGCTGAGAGCCAGATTCTAGTCATTCCCCTAATTATCCCTTTATTCACTTATCCCATGCGTCTATGCTGATCCATGTAAATTTATCTATTCTTCCAGGAGAAGACGACCCCAGAGGTTGGGACCAACAGAGCTAGAGATGAGGAGTTACAGGACCTACTATCCCATATGATTAGGACTTGAAAAGGGCAATGATTGATTCTAAGGTATTTGTGATAGGTCATGAGTGTAGGTGTCATAAGATATCAGTGGGCACATCATTTAGTTATGCCCTGCTACTACCACTACCTCTGCCATTTGAGATACAAAATACCCCAAATAAGGATGAGCACGAGAAAGATGGCTAGAACATCCCTGATATGTCCTTTTTTCTTTGTTTTGTATTATTATCATGCACTAAGGATAGTGTGTAGTTTTTTAGTTCTGGTAGGGTGTACCACAGCAGAAGGTTTTGCTTTCAAAATTTCTTTTCCTGTCGGTTGCCTATAGTAGTAGAACTGGAATGTTTAGGTTGTTTGGTGTTTGTGTAGTACTTGTGTTATGTTTTTCTATGTTTAAGTAGGATAAAAATCAGTTAACTTAGGCTAGTTGATATATTTTGATGTTGTGTTTAATGTTTGAGAAAAAGGATATCCCTGTAAAAAAAGTTTGTTTTGAACTGTGTGATCTGTTTATCTTTGTGAACACTATGAATTTTGTTATTGCATTAGAATTAAGGACATAATAATCATAGCTTAGCATATATAAGAACTGGATAGGTAGTAGTTTGTAGCATAGCCCTGTGACATGTGTTTGTGAGATTGCTACCAAGTTCACTTTATGAATTTAATCTAGAACTCTTTTGGTTAGTCTTGCCTAGGATGTAGTATAGTCGATTAGGAAAGGAACATAGGCCATTCTTTATTTAGTCCACTCTTAGTCTAAATGACCTTCGTAATGAAAATAAATATCCCTTAATCATCGACATTGAAACTAAGTAAAACCATTCTTTTATTTTCACTTTTCACATTCCCAGGTAGTTACAATAAAGCTATTTTAGCCCTAGCCCCTCCTTGTACATTTTGCACCATATCTCTGAAAATTACCTAAGTTCAGGGTGGCTATCATAGGGGTGTGTAACTAGAATTGGGGATGGAAAAGGGTTTGAATAACATAAAAAGACCATAGGGTTATTTGTGGTAAGAAAAAAGAGACAAAATCAAAGAAAAGAAGAAGTGAAAAAGAAAAGAAAAATAAAGAATAAAAGAAACCTCACCAAACCTGAAATTGAAATAAAAAGGAAAAAGGAGAAATAAAAAAAAAATTTGGAAAAGAAGTGCGCCCCAAAATGTAATTTTATTATCAAGGAGGGTTATTCACTAAATTTCTAAATGTACCATACCAGCCTCCAAGCCTATGTTACAAGATGAATAAATTCCTATAGCTATCCTTGTTCAACTGTCTAAAACTCTACGATAAAGAAAATAAGGGCAAGCCTATAGTATTTTATGCACAATTATTGGAGCTTCTTTATGAGTGTCTTATTGTCGTCCGCACTTTAATATACATGATTATACTGTGAGAACGGGACTTCTTTGTTGTGAGACTATATGGGTTATATTGCTAGCTACTTATCTGTTCGAGCAGTGAAATTTATACATATGGTTGAATGTTTGTTACTAATGTGAAGACATAGATTGATTCCTTTGTGTTGAATTATTGGGCTACATAGATCCATAAAGTTTGTTTTGAAAATTTAAAAATAGGAGTGGGTAATTCTTTTGAAGCTAAAATTAAGTTGACAGCCATATGCACCTTAGGATTCTCATAGTTAAGCATCACCGTGTTGTTTTGTTATGTTTGTATTTCTTGAATACATGCAAATGTTCTATGTTGATGTTGTTGATATTCCATGGTTTCATGAAACTTTCAATGCTTAAAACTTTAAATATGAAAGTACTTCGGTATATTTTTGTAGATATGATGTGTTTTTGTATCTATATTGCAGGAAACTAGGTTTTGTAGCATAAAGGGAGAAAAAGAGTTGAAGTTGTATATGAAACCCCACCTAAGAACCTACCCATATGGTGTGGGTACTACCTACAACCATCATGGTTAGCCTCATGGGTCTCAAATACTACAAGTGAAGATATCTTAAAAGTTGAAGTTTTTGTCTAATTTTGACGGAGGATTATGTAAGACCCCGCAAGATTCTAAGCTTAACTCAGTCCTTTAGAGCCTGAAAAGAGGTTCCAAACTTAGAAATTTCAGCTAAGTGTTTACACTTAGAATTATTTTATCCCTCATAATGTGGAAATCTTATTTTACGACCCTTATGAACTTAAAATGTCAATCCTTAGATTGAATCATGATCAGGTGTGTCAGTAGGTCACTTCAGGTGAGTTTTGTAATTTTTGGACCTCGTTTGAAACATGTTTGGTAGTCCAAAATAGTGGATCGATGTAATCTTGATGCGTCGGGTTGCCTATCGCATTGATATCTATTTTCCGCAGCTTCTAGTTCAAATTCCAATGAGCCAATGCAATCTCAATTTCATCGCGTCGGCTATCGCATTGACCCCATCGATGCAGCACATCGTTCTGCGCATTACTTGGCATATTTTCAGTAATTAAAAGTCCCTATCCATAGGGGTATTTGGGTCATTTTCCCATGTCTATTCATCCCCAAAAACACGAGATTTATCACTCCAAAAGAAAAAATCCATTAACTATTCACAAATCCTCTCAAGAAAAAACCATAACCCCTCAAATTCAAGATTCAAGTCCTAAGAAATTCAACACAACCTTCAAAGAATTTATGACCAAGGTATTTTGGGTGTTCATCCAAGGGTTTTCTTCCACCCTTGGAGTTCAAGAAACTTTTGTCAAATTTCAAGACGATTGTTTCCATGAATTTCTTGTTGACTTAAATTGTATTCATGATTATGATTTTTTTGGGTTCTAACCCATGATTATTTACAAAATTCATGTGAATTAAATGGAATATGTGTAGAATTATGTAGTTTCATATTGGAAGCACTTGAATTTGTGAGTTTGGAATTGTGATCATGATGTTTGGATATTGACTAGTATTATGTGCATAAACTATCCCCACCTCCTCAAGTGTTCAATAAAATGTTCATGTGATTTGTGTAGTGAAAGCATATCATGTTAGCATATATATAAGTTTATACCATGCAAATGCTTGATAAAATGCCTCAAAGAATGAATTGTGACAAAATGTCTAGTTATCATGCTTTAAAGATTGTGCTATATTTTACAATTTAAGCAATCGAGTGCTGGGGATTTCTACTAACCAAAAATCTAACTATTTACCTAGAGTTACAATAGCCATAGATTAGTCTCAGTAGTATCACAAACAGTATTACTCAGTCCAATTTAGTTAGTTAATAGAACTAAGTGAACTCAGTTTAGTTCTATTTAGTTAGACATCATGATCAGTAACAGTTTAGTCAAGCCTAGAACAGTCTAGAAATCCGTTCAGTTTCAATTCAGTTATGAGTAGGAATTAGCATCGAGCGAACCCAGGGATGGGGGGAATTCTTGTTAGAAAAGGGTTTGACCCTTAGTAGCAATCCCTGCATTATAGAATTATCTATAGAAATAGAATTATCTATTTTTAGTTTCTAAATGAACTTGTCCTTGAATGGAGGGGTAGTACTTCCGTACTTAGGGGTCAGCTTATTTCTTAGCTTAGAGCAAGGAAAATGATATCCAAAAAGTGTGTCTATCATCTCTTTTGAGTCCAATACTCTATTTCAAAGACCCCTAATCTTGAGTCAGTATCAGTAGTATACGAGTTTCCAGATATATTTCCCACAGATCTTTTCGGGGGCCCTTTCAAAAGGGTAATTGACTTCGGAA
The DNA here is from genome assembly GCF_002878395.1 of Capsicum annuum. Taxonomy (NCBI): domain Eukaryota; kingdom Viridiplantae; phylum Streptophyta; class Magnoliopsida; order Solanales; family Solanaceae; genus Capsicum; species Capsicum annuum. The sequence goes on from NC_061121.1 coordinate 88,762,259, forward strand.
TAGACCTTCTTCAAGATACTTATCCCATCTCAATTCTGCCATACAAAATGGCTCTTGTAGAACTCAAAGAGTCAAAAGAATAGTTAAAGGATCTCCTAGATAAGGGATTCATCAGACACAGTGTAACCCCTTGGGGAGCACCAGTTCTATTAGTGCATAAGAAAGATGGTTTTCTTAGAATGTGTATAGACTACCATCTCCTAAATAAAGTCATGGTCAAGAACTAGTATCCATTTCCTAGAATCGAGGCCTTGTTTGACCAACTTTAGGTTGCCGACTACTTTTCTAAGATAGAACTCAGATCAGTCTATCATCAGCTTAGAGTTAGAGAATGTGGGATTCCAAAAATCACTTTTAGAACTAGGTTGGTCACTTTAAATTCTTAATAATGTCATTTGTTCTTACCAATGCACCAACAACCTTCATGGACTTGAAGAACCACGTGTTCAAGCAGTATTTAGACAAATTCATCATATTATTCATTGATGACTTTCTTGTCTACTCCCTCAATGAAAGTGATCATGCAAACTATCTCATAATAGTCTTACAAGCTCTCAGATCCCATCATTTGTTCACCAAATTTAGTAAGTGAGAATTTTGGGTAATGTTATCAGCTTTTCTTGGCCATATATTTTCTGGTTATGGCGTTAGAGTTGATCCCCAAAAGATCGAAGCAGTGAGAAACTGGCCTAGACTGATCTCTCCATCAGATATCTGGAGTTTCTTGGGTTTGGCCGACTATTACCAATGGTTTGGTAAGGGATATTTATCGATTGTATCCCCCATGTCCTAATCGACTCAGAAGAAATTCAAATTCTAATGGTTAAATTTTTGTAAGAATAGTTTTCAGAAGTTGAAGACTCGACACACTACAACCCTAATTTTGACTCTACCAGATGGTTTAGATGGATTTGTGGTATATAGGGGAATAAGACTAAACCGTAAGTGTTTTTACTTAGCTTAGCCTGCAAAGGTTAGGGTTTCTTCAAGAACCCTAGGAGGAAAAATAGGGCAGCTCCATGTTGTTTTAGAGAAAGTAGAGAAAATTTGTGAAATATGGTCGCTTTTGTTACTTAGGATAAGAGTGAAATGGCTAGAAACTTGGCTTTATAAATGACCTATTTTTGGCTATTTACTTGGCTGTATTTTGGACCTGAAATTTGTCAAAGGGGTCAAAGTAGGTGATACACCTACTTAAGGAGGTCAAGATTCTCAAAAGGACAAAGTAGGTAATGCACCTACTTGCTTGATCCATTAATGGGATCAACTAAATTGGGCCTTGGATGATTTAAGTATTGGGACTTTTATATAGTTCCTTCCTCTTTTACTTAATATGATCCCATATAAGTATGCTAATATAGGCCTAAATTTGATCCATGAACTTGGTTTATGTAACTCAAGTAGGTTACTCACCTAATAGACTAATTAAGTCGATCAAGAACCTCAACAAATTGCTCCATTTTTAGTTCTTTATCCATTCAATCTAACTTAAAACTTGTATATACTTGATTTTTTTAAACTATAAATTCAAATACTAGCTATGATACCAAGTTAAATAGTTGTATTATGTTAACTTGGTTGCATCTCATTAAAACATACAGGCAGTATCTAGAGCTCCATCTACCTCATCAATACTAACCTAACAAATCTCGTTTGTTACCTATACCACAAGGCTATACCAAGTTCCATATAAATAGAACAAGTATATGCAAAATATGGGGTGTTACATCCTCCATCCCTTAGGAACATTTGTCCTAAAATGTTAGCATAATTATGCAACCAAAACAAGTTCAAGCCTAAGTTTAATATTCCTGTTATCACATAGTACTTATATATAATATTTACTTGTTATTACTCCGATTCAACATCTTAAACTTTCTTTTTGTATTCAGATAAATGGGGATAGTTGGATTTCATTGCTTCTCTAGCTTTCTATGTGATCTCTTCTAATGGATGGTTTCTCTAAAGTACTTTTACAAAATTTATTTCGTTATTCCTTAAATTCTTGACTTGTCGATCCAAAAATGCAATAGGAATTTATTTATGCATGAGATCTCTCATAATTTTCACATCTTTAGTAGGGGTAATATGAGATGGATCTTTGGTGCACTCTCAAAGCATGAGACATGGAACACTGGATGGACTGTTGAATGCTCTTAGGGTAGCTATAACTCATATGGGATTTATAAAAACCTTCGAATAATTTTATACCAGGCTATATAATGTTGAGACAGTTTCCCCTTTTTACCAAATCTCATTACCCCTTTCATTGGTGACACCTTTAAGAATACCCAATAGCAAACTTTAGCCTTTCTTCTTCTAATATCTGCATATGACTTATGTTGACTTTGGGATATTTCTATCTACTATTGGATCACTTTAACCTTTTTCATAGCTTGATGACCAGGATCCATCCTAAATAAGGTAGTTTAACCAACTTTAAACCATCCAGTTGGTGATCTACAGTTTCTTCCATAGAAAGATTCATATGGTGCCATTTTGATACTTGAATGATAGCTATTGTTGTAGGCAAACTCGATGAGCGGTACATGATCATCTCAACTACCTTTAAACTATAATACACAAGCTTATAGCATATCTTCAAGTGTTTGAATAGTATGTTCTGCTTGTCCATCTATTTGAGGGTGAAAAGTTGTATTTAAATTCACTTGTGTTCCCAAATTTCTTTGAAAATACTTCCAAAAAGTTACAATAAATATAGCTCCCCTATCAAATATAATAGAGATTAGTTCTCTATATAGCTGAACTATATATTTAATTTATAATTTTGCATACTCTTAACTGTATAAGTGGTCTAACCGGTAAGAAGTGTCTTTATTAGGTAAGCCTATCAACTATTACCCATATAGAATTGAACTTTTGAGATGTACAAGTCAAACCAGTGATTAAATCTATATCAATCATGTCCAACTTCCAAATTGGAAGATCTATACATTGCATATAACACTCGGGCTTCTGGTGCTCTACTTTAAATCTTTTATAATTTTGACATTCGGTTATAGATTCTGCAATGTTCTTCTTCATGTTACCCCACAAATACACTCCTTTAAAATCACTATACATTTTAGTTGACCCCAGATTGATGGAATACCTTAAATGATATGCTTCTATAATAATCTTCTATCTTAACCCATCTACATTAGGCACACACAATTTGTTTTGGCACAAAAGTACTCCCTCTTGTGTAAGATCAAATGCCTTTATAATACCACATTGTATATTCTCCTTAAGATGTAATAGAAAAGGATCTGCATATTGCTTCTCTTTCACTTTTGCTACTAATGAAGATTTAGCCGCATTATGCATAATAAGCCCCTCATTTGGAGTTTCAAGAAGGTGAACCCCCAATTTGTCTAGTTGGTGTTGATCCTTATTCATCCCTTGTCATTCCATATACTTCCCATAAGTTCCCACTATAGCATATGACTTAACGCATTAGCTACTACATTTTCTTTCCTCGAATGGTACAAGATATCAACATCATAGTCTTTTAATAGTTAAAGAAACCTTGCCTCAAATTTATGTCCTTCTAGATAAAGATATATTGCAAACTCTTATGGTTAGTATATATTTAAACATGAATCCCATCCAAGTGTTGGCGCCATCTCATTAAAGAAAATAAAATAATTATTAGCTCAAGATCAGGTGTAGGATAATTTTTTGCATATGGCTGGAATTGTCTTGAGGCATATGCTATTACCTTACCATGCTGCATAAATATATATCCTAAGTCAATTCTCGAAGTATCATAATACACTGCATACCCTTCTATGCCTTTTGAAAGTACCAATACGGGCGTAGAAGTCAACTTATTCTTTAAATCTTAGAAACTCCTTTCATATGCATCATTCCATTGAAACTTAGACGTGTTAACTTTTTTAAAAGGGTAGAAACTGAAGAAAATCCTTCAACAAACCTTTTATAATAACCTACATACCCAAGAATACTATGAATCTTTGTAGGCATTGTAGGTCTTGGCCAGTTCTTCGTAACTTCTATTATTTAAGTATCAACCTTTTTTCCTTCATTAGATACAATATGACCCTAAAATGCCATAGATTTAAACCAAAATTCACATTTAGAGAACTTTGCATATAGATTATGATTGCGAAAAATTTGTAACATCTATTACAAATGACTTGCATAGTCCTCTTTTGATCTTGAATAAACCATAATATCATCTATAAAAACTATTACAAGCACATCTAAAAATGGCCTGAACACCCTATTCATCAAATCTATAAATTCTATAGGTGTATTAGTTAGACCAAAGAGCATGACTAGAAATTTATAATGACCGTACCATGTTTGAAAAGTTGTCTTGGGTATATCCTTCTTTTTGACCCTCACTTGGTGGTAACTTGACCTTAAATCAATCTTTGAGAAACACTTGGCACCTTATAATTGATAAAATAAGTCATTAATTCTTGGAAGGAGATTTTGTACTTAATAGTCACCTTATTAGTTGCCGATAGTCAATACACATTCTCAATGAGCCTTCTTTCTTATGCATAAATAACGCTGGTGCACTGTAAGGGGAAATACTAGGCCTTATGAATCCTTTTCTAGCAAGTCTTTTTATTGCTCTGTCAACACCCATAATTTTGTTGGGGCCATTCTATATGGCAGAATTAAGATTGGTTGATTACCTGAAATCACATCAACACCAAACTATACTTCTCATTCTAGAGGCAAACCTAGAAGATCTTTAGGAATTACATCAGGAAATTTATTTACCACTGGAATAGTTTAAAGAGTTGGTGGCTCTACATCTGTATTTTTTACTCTCATAGATGATATATGTAAACTTTGGAAATAATCCTTTTTGCCTTAAAATAAGAAATAAATTTACCTCTTGGTATACACATATTACCCCTCCATTCAAGGATTGTGTCTCTTGGAAAATTAAAATAGACCCTTTTTGTTTAGCAATGTACTATGGCATAACAAGAAGCCAACCAATCCATACCATTATAACATCAAAATCTACTATATCCCACTCAACAAGGTCATCCATAGTATCATGACCACAAATAGTTATTATACAATTTTGATACACTCTCCAAGGCATAATAAATTCACAAATCGGCGTACATAATTCAAATTGCTTAACTAGTAATACCGGTTTTCGTTTGAACTTTCCAACAACCAATAGAGTGACACATAATAATATAGAACCTAGATCAATTAATACATATACATCATGTGAAAAGATGGACAATATACTTGTAACTGTATCTGGAGAAGCCTCTAAATTTTGTTGATCCACTAGAGCGCATATTCTATTTCGAGCTCCACTAGAGCTAGTGCTCCTTTAGTACCTCTACCATGACCTATAGGTTATACACCCCTATGTGAATATGGCACCCAATGATAATGATGCAATAACTTATCTACTAGGTCATGCCATACCACCCATGCTATTTTTTAGGAATTCTCTCATCATATGCCTTGATGTTCCACATTAAAAGGAAGAATCTATCCAAACTAACATGAACCTAAATGAATATTTCTACATCATTTAGATGGCTACCGAGGAGGTCTTAATTAGTTTATACTACCTTATTCTTGATGCCCTTTATTCGTGATCTTTGTCTCTTACTTCTTAGCTAAATTGATTACCCTTAGACCCTTAAAACCGTGATTGAGCACTAGCTACAGAATAAGAAGATAATGGCCTAGGCGGTCTATTATAAAACCAATTTTCCCTCTTGGAATACCCTCTTTTCGATTCTTATGTTTATCATCTTTACCTTCGATACTCCATTTTTTGTACAAAAGCTTGTATCCTTGATATATCCATGTCTTTGTTTAAGAAAGAAATAGTACAATATCACTAAATATGGATCTAATTTATCCACTTATCGATGAACTATATCTTCGATAGTAGCTACTACATTAGGAGTATACGTTGCCAAAGATTTAAATCGGAGGCTCTACTCCCTCAAGCTTATATTCCCTTAGCGAAGATTTAGAAACTTATCTGCATG